>NC_041382.1:156398168-156413142 GCF_002162155.2 Triticum dicoccoides | reverse complement strand
GCCTCGGCCCAGCTAACCACTAGGCCGGCCCACCCTGCATCCATAAACCTTCCCCACTCACCCCACCGACACTACCCACTCATCCCTCGAAATATCTCCCTCCCCCTTCTCTCCCGATTGGATCAGGAGGGGGAACGAACCGGCCGCCGACGCCGCCCGGTGCCGCCTCGTTCGACGCCTCACCACGATGTTGTCGTCTCCACCTCGTCGTTCACCCCGCCGGCCGGGCTCCCTCTCCGCCCCGCCGTCGCCGGACCACCCCAAGCCGCCTCGACCCCATTGCCCATCCCCTACCAGCCCCGTGAGCACGCGCCTCTCCCTCCTCTCTCTTCCTTGCCCCGCAGTGCCCCTCGCCCGACCCCGTGCGTCTTCGCCTACCCCTGCTCCGTGCTGCTGCAGCGGCTCTGCTGCTTGCTACTTCTGTCGCAGCTGCCTAGCGCTGCCGCCGATCACCTACAGCTGCGCCGCTGCGCTGCCACGCTCCCTGCGCTCGCCGCACGCCACCTTCGGCCCGCCGTTGCTGCTAGCCTCCCGTGCCGCCCGCTGCTATCGGCCAGCGCTTGCGGCCCCCTCCCTTTCTGTGCGAGCCCGCACCGGCGCCGCCCCTCGCCTGCTGCCGCTGCTCTCCGCCGGCGCCCATCCGCGCTCGCCATCGCCGCCGTGACCCTCCCCTATTCGCCCGCGCCGCTGCGCTCGCCAGCGCCATCAGCCGTCCCAGCGCCCGCTGGTCGCGCGCGAACCACCGCCGCCCCGCCGCGTCGTTCCAGCCCGCCTCCCCTGCGCCTGTTGCTCACCTGCCCCTGTAGGCGCCCTGCCGCAACGGCCGGTGCCTCGCCATGACCGCCCTTGTCCTCCTCCGCCCCCTGCTCTTCTCCTCGCACGGCCGCCTGCAACGGCTATCGCTGCCCCCTGCCCAAGTGCTCGCCTGGACCCGCTGCTCGCCGCCTCGCCTTCGCTCCATCGGCCTCTCGCCGCCCAACGCTCGGGTGCGACGCCCTCGCCCGTCGGCGACCAACCTCCTCACGGCCGCTACCCCGGCTGGCCGTGCCCGGGTCTGACGCCCAGCATCTGCCCCAGCGCCCATACCCGCACCCGTGCCCGTTAAGGCCCCCAGGGGCCTATGACAAGGGGGCCCCGCCCTAGAATGTTCTTATTAAAAAAAGAAAAGAAAAGTAAATGTAAAAAAGTAATCTTAATTAATTAATTAATTAATTAACTTAATTAATTCTGTTGAGACTAACCTAATCATTAGGTAAACTAATTAACTCTGTTTAATTAACCTGCTACCTAAACAGCCTATGACATGTGGGCCCGCTGCACTGTTTAAAGGGATAAGCATTGATAAAAGAACAGTCAATGACATGTGGGACCCAATGGTCAGTTGACTAGTCAAAAGTCCATAGTTGACTGCTGACTGGGCAGTCAACTGGGCCCCACTGTCAGCTTTTGTGCTACTCTGCTATGTACACTTTGTGTGTGCACGTAGCAATTTATTCTTTATTTTCGAATTTGAGTCAATTCCAGAAAATCATATAAAACTTTGAAAAATCATAGAAAATAATCTGTAACTCGGATGAAAATACTTTGTATATGAAAGTTGCTCAGAACAACGAGACGAATCGAGATACGCAGCCTGTTCGTCCGCCACGCATCCCTAGCATAGTGAACACACAACTTTCCCCCTCCGGTTTGTTTGTCCGAAAACACGAAACACTGGGGATATTTTTCCGGATGTTCCCCCCTTCACCGGTACCACCTCTTACCACGTTAGGGCACCCCTAGCACCGCTACTTGTCATGTCATGCATCGCTATGCATCTGTTTGCTTAATATTTATTGTTTCTTCCCCCTCACCTCTCGCTAGACACCGAGACCGACGCCGCTGCTACCCAGTACGACTACGGTGTTGACGACCCCCTCTCTCTTGCCAGAGCAACTAGGCAAGCCCCCCCTTTGATCACAAGATATCGCCTACTCTTCTCTCTACTTCTTGCATTAGAGTAGTGTAGCATGTTACCGCTTTCCGTTAATCCTATCCTGATGCATAGCCTGTCATTGTTGCTACAGCTGTTGATACCTTACCTGCAATTCTAAATGCTTAGTATAGGATGCTAGTGTTCCATCAGTGGCCCTACACCCTTGTCCGTCTGCCATGCTATACTACTGGGCCGTGATCACTTTGGGAGGTGATCACGGGCATATGTTATACACTTTATACTGTTACGTTACTTATGATACTGTTCAGAGATGGAGGCTGAAGCGGCAGGTGGCTCCATCCCGGTAGAGGTGGGCCTGGGTTCCCGACGGCCCCTGACTGTTACTTTGAGGTGGAGCGATAGGGCAGGTTGAGACCACCTAGGAGAGAGGTGGGCCTGGCCCTGGTCGGTGTTCGCGGATACTTAACACGTTTAACGAGATCTTGATATTTGATCTGAGTCTGGCCACTGGCCTATACGCACTAACCATCTACGCGGGGACAGTTATGGGCACTCGACATCGTGGTACCAGCCGAAGCCTTCGTGACGTCAGCGACTGAGCGGCGCGCGCTGGATTGGACTAGAATGCCTGCTAGGCTAGGTTTGCTTCCGGCCGCGTTCGCAACATGCAGGTGTGCAAAGGGCGATGGGCCCAGACCCCTGCGCCATAGGATTTAGACCGACGTGCTGACCTCTCTGTTGTGCCTAGGTTGGGCTGCGACATGTTGATCTTCCGAGGCCGGGCATGACTCAGGAAATTGTGTCCGGCCAAATGAGATCGAGCGTGTTGGGTTATGTGGTGCACCCCTGCAGGGAAGTTAATCTATTCGAATAGCCATGATCTTCGGTAACAGGACGACTTGGAGTTGTACCTTGACCTTATGACAACTAGAACCGGATACTTAATAAAACACACCCTTCCAAGTGCCAGATACAACCGGTGATCGCTCTCTCACTGGGCGACGAGGGGAGGATCATTTGTTAGGATTATGAGATGTGATGTTACTTGGTGAACATACCATCTACTCTCTTCTCCTGCTGCAAGATGGAGGTTACCAGAAGCGTAGTCTTCGAAAGGACTAGCTATCCCCCTCTTATTCCGTCATTCTGCAGTTCTGTCCACATATGATACCCTTATTCCATTTGATACCAATGCATACATATGTACTGTAGCTCCTTGCTTGCGAGTACTTTGGATGAGTACTCACGGTTGCTTTGCTCCCTCTTTTCCCCTTTTCTATACCTGATTGCTGCGACCAGACGTTGGAGCCCAGGAGCCAGACGCCACCGTCGATGACGACTACTACTACTCGGGAGGTGCCTACTACTACGTGCAGCCTGCTGACGACGACTAGGAGTAGTTTAGGAGGATCCCAGGCAGGAGGCCTGCGCCTCTTTCAATCTGTATCCTAGTTTGTGCTAGCCTTCTTAAGGCAAACTTGTTTAACTTATGTCTGTACTCAGATATTGTTGCTTCCGCTGACTCATCTATGATCGAGCTCTTGTATTCGAGCCTTCGAGGCCCTTGGCTTGTAATATGATGCTTGTATGACTTATTTTTATTTGTAGAGTTGTGTTGTGATATCTTCCCGTGAGTCCCTGATCTTGATCGTACACGTTTGCGTGTATGATTAGTGTATGATTAAATCGGGGGCGTCATAGCAAAAGAGTTACATCATATGGATCTCCAAGAGACCATTGTATTGAGAATCAAGAGAGAGAGAGAGAGAGAGAAAGCCATCTAGCTACTAACTACAGACCCGAAGGTCTACAAAGAACTACTCATGCATCATAGGAGAGGCACCAATGAAGGTGGTGAACCCCATCCGAGATGGTGTCTAGATTGGATCTGGTGGTTCTGAACTCTGCAGCGGCTGGATGGATATTCTATCGACTCACCTAGGGTTTTGGGAATATTGGGGTATTTATAGAGCAAAGAGGCGGTCCGGGGGGCACCCGAGGTGGGCACAACCCATCAAGGCCCGCCTGGGCCTCCTGGCGCGCCCTGGTGGGTTGTGCTCTCCTCGGAGCACCCCCAGGCGCAGCCAGGGCCCATCGTGTTCCTTCTGATCCAAAAAAAATCTCCGTAAATTTTCGTTGCATTTGGACTCCGTTTGGTATTGATTTTCTGCAATGTAAAAACATGGAAAAACAGCAAGTGGCACTTGGCAGTTGGCACTATGTCAATAGGTTAGTACCAAAAAATTATATAAAATGATTACAAAACATCCAAGATTGATAATATAACAGTATGGAACAACCAAAATATATAAATACGTTGGAGACGTATCACCCCACGAGACCATAAGGGACTTGGTTGGATAATAGAACCATGACGTGGATGCATGTCGGTCGTGGAGTTATTTGGACACATCTTCACAAACAACACGTTGACTACACATTTGTAACACTGTCTACCAGAACCATGTTTAATACCTAAATAGGATCCCAAGCGCAAATATACGGTTGCCGGTAAAACCTTAAGCCCTGGCCAATTTTCCTTATTATTTTTTCTTGTTATAAACCGTGTGTTTTTGGTCCCAATAACCGGAACTATTCTATTAACAAGTTCTTGCACAAACTCATCTTCTCTTTAGCAAACCAACCAATGGTCGATAACCTAGGGTCACCTCTAGGGAAAAAGGAAACTACCTTCTGAAACCGGATCAAAGGTAATCAATGTGCATCCTAGTTCGTCGCCTTGGACTGCCAGTGGGTAGAGTGTGTTCTGCTTCCCCGCACTGGATCTCCAAGGCTTCCTTCCTGCATACCAACCTGTTATGTGCCACTGGGTCCTCCTGTGACCCCCATGTAAGTCTATTGGGTTGAAGGTTACGATGGGCGAGCCCATTTGTTGGGGGCATCGAACGTTTAATCCTCTGGGTAAAAGCATGTTCCGGACTCGCTCGTTTGGTCCAGAAAATTGTGGCGTCGCGGCTAGGCTATTACCCTTCTATTCCCGCATGTTGGTCTATGTTTCGGTTCCTTTTGGGTTGGTTAATCCGAGCTAGGGTTATGGTACACGGGAAGTGGTTATGGCACAAAGTCTGAGACGTTGTTGCAGCATGCGGGGAGTGGTCTGTGTCGGCTGATACCCCTACTCGGCCTCTTTCTATACCGGCTTTAACGAGGGCCCCTCTTGTTTTCCTACATGTGCTTCCACTATTCGGCCATGCGGCTCTTTCTGGGCCCGTATGTTTCTAGTCCCAAGGGTTAGGGACTCATATGTGGCAGCTTACTGGTCATCACGCTTACATGTATTCACAGTGTGGAAGGAGGGGCGGGCAACGTTGCTTCTTTTACTCTCGCATCATTGCCCGCTCTTTCCCTGCTCTAGGGCTCGTGTCCACGTGTGAGTATGTGTGGTGGGTTCTGTCAGTATGTTTGCCTGTGTGGATCCATTGTCTTTACCTCATCTCCTTCGCGTAGTCTTTTCTTCTCCATGTTATGCTTTCCTTCATGGCCGCCACCTCACACTTCACGCCGTGCACCCCTTACTTCGCTCCTGCAATGGGGTTATTATCTGGTTGCGTGCTGCTTTGTTTGCCGGCCGGTAGTGCTATTCTCCGGTCCTACTAGATGATGTTTGTTGGATCAGGTTTTTCTCTTTCGCGTGTCCAATCTTTTCAGCTCACTGATCATTCTTTGTTCCCCCCATACTTACATGTCTTACGAGCTTCTGCTTGTTGTTGGCTTGCGCCTATTACTGAAGGAAATATGCCCTAGAGGCAATAATAAAGTTGTTATTTATTTTTCCTTATATCATGATAAATGTTTATTATTCATGCTAGAATTGTATTAATTGGAAACGTAGTACATGTGTGAATACATAGACAAACAGAGTGTCACTAGTATGCCTCTACCTGACTAGCTCGTTAATCAAAGATGGTTAAGTTTCTTAGCCATGGAAATGAGTTTTCATTTGATGAACAGGATCACATCATTAGAGAATGATGTGATTGACATGACCCATCCGTTAGCTTAGCACTATGATCGTTTAGTTTATTTCTATTGCTTTCTTCATGACTTATACATGTTCCTATGACTATGAGATTATGCAACTCCCGAATACCGGAGGAACACTTAGTGTGCTATCAAACGTCACAACATAACTGGATGATTATAAAGATGCTCTACAGGTGTCTCCGATGGTGTTTGTTGAGTTGGCATAGATCGAGATTAGGGTTTGTCACTCCAATTATCGGAGAGGTATCTCTGGGCCCTCTCGGTAATGCACATCACTATAAGCCTTGCAAGCAATGTAACTAATGAGTTAGTTGCGGGATGATGCATTATGGAACGATTAAAGAGACTTGCCGGTAACGAGATTGAACTAGGTATGATGATACCGACGATTGAATCTCGGGCAAGTAACATACTGATGACAAAGGAAACAATGTATGTTGTTATGCGGTTCGACCAATAAAGATCTCCGTAGAATATGTAGGAGCTAATGTGGGCATCCAAGTTCCGCTATTGGATATTAACCAGAGAGATGTCTCAGTCATGTCTACATAGTTCTCAAACCCGTAGGGACCACACGCTTAACATTCGTTGACGATATAGTATTATATGAGTTATGTATTTTGGTTACCGAATGTTGTTCGGAGTCCCGGATGAGATCACTGACATGACGAGGACCTCCGGAATGGTCCGGAGGTAAAGATTGATATATAAGATGATATGGTTCGGCCAAGGGGTGAAGCCCACGAGGCTTTAGGTCAGTGCAAAAGAAGATTTGCGGAGGCCAGGGGGCCAAACGCCGGAGACCCTGGCGTCCGAGGCCCATAGCGTTTGGGCCAGACGCCAAGGATTGTGGCGTTTGGTCCTAGAGTCCGAGTGGGACTCCTGCCTTTCAAGCAAAACCGACTTTGAGGAGGCTTTTGCTCCAAGTTTTGACCGCAGGGCTCAACATATAAATAGAGGGGCAGGGCTAGCACCAAAGACACATCAAGAAACACCAAGCCGTGTGCCGGCAACCCCGCCCCCCCTAGTTTGTCCTTCATCATAGTTTTCGTAGTGCTTAGGCGAAGCCCTGTGGAGATTGTTATTCACCAACACCGTCACCACGCCATCGTGCTGCCGGAACTCATCTACTACTTCGCCCGTCTTGCTGGATCAAGAAGGCGAGGACGTCATCGAGCTGAACGTGTGCTGAACGCAGAGGTGCCATACGTTTGGTACTTGATCGGGACGGATCGTGAAGGTGCACGACTACATCAACCGCGTTGATAAACGCATCCACTTTCGGTCTACGAGGGTACATAGACACACTCTCCCCTCTCGTTGATATGCATCTCCTAGATAGATCTTGTGTGATCGTAGGAAATTTTGAAATACTGCGTTCCCCAACAATGGTCTCAGAGCCAGGTTTATGTGTAGATGTTATATGCACGAGTAGAAGACAAAGGAGTTGTGGGCGTGGGTATATACATATTGCTTGCCGTCACTAGCTGTTTCTTGATTTGGCGGTATTGTTGGATGAAGCGGCCCGGACCGACATTACATGACCGCGTTCATGAGACTGGTTGTACCAACGTGCTTTCCACACAGGTGGTTGGCGGGTGTCAGTTTATCCAACTTTAGTTGAATCGGATTCAATGAACAGGGTTCTTTTTGAAGATCAAAAAACAATCACTATACCTTGTTGTGGTTTTTGATGCATAGGTAAGAACGATTCTTGTTAAGCCCGTAGCAGCCTGATACGTCTCCAACGTATCTATAATTTTTGATTGTTCCATGCTATTATATATATTCTGTTTTGGATGTTAATGGGATTTATTTTACACTTTCATATTATTTTTGGGACTAACCTATTAACCCAAGGCCCAATGCAAATTGCTGTTTTTTGCCTATTTCAGTGTTTCGCAGAAAAGGAATATCAAACGGAATCCAAACGGAATGAAACCTTAGGGAGAGTTATTTTTGGAACAAACGTGATCCAGGGGACTTGGAGTGGACGTCAAAAAACAATCGAGGAGGCCATGAGGCAAGGGGCGCGCCTAGCCCCCCTGGGCACGCCCTCCACCCTCGTGGGTCCCTCGTTGCTCCACCGACCTACTTCTTCCTCCTATATATTTTCATATACCCCGAAAACATCCACGAGCACCACGAAACCCTATTTCCACCGCCGCAACCTTATGTACCTAAGAGATCCCATCTTGGGCCTTTTCCGGAGCTCCGCCGGAGGGGGCATCGATCACGAAGGGCCTCTACATCAACTCCATGGCCTCTCCGGTGATGTGTGAGTAGTTTACTTCAGACCTCTGGGTCCATAGCTAGTAGCTAGATGGCTTCTTCTCTCTCTTTGGATCTCAATACAATGTTCTCCTCGATCTTCTTGGAGACCTATTCGATGTAACTCATTTTGCGGTGTGTTTATCAAGATCCGATGAATTGTGGGTTTATGATCAAGTCTATCTATGAACAATATTTGAATCTTCTCTGAAATCTTTTATGCATGATTGGTTATCTTCGCAAGTCTCTTCGAATTATCAGTTTGGTTTGGCCTACTAGATTGATCTTTCTTGCAATGAGAGAAGTGCTTAGCTTTGGGTTCAATCTTGCGGTGCTCGATCCCAATGACAGAAAGGGAAACGACACGTATTGTATTGTTGCCATCGAGGATAAAAAGATGGGGTTTATATCATATTGCTTGAGTTTATCCCTCTACATCATGTCATATTACCTAATGTGTTACTCTGTTCTTATGAACTTAATACTCTAGATGCATGCTGGATAGCGGTCGATGTGTGGAGTAATAGTAGTAGATGCAGGCAGGAGTCGGTCTACTTGTGACGGAAGTGCTGCCTATATTCATGATCATGCCTAGATATTCTCATAAGTATGCTCAATTCTATCAATTGCTCGACAGTAATTCATTCACCCGCCGTAATACTTATGCTATCTTGAGAGAAGCCACTTGTGAAGCCTATGGCCCCAGGTCTATTCTCCATCATATAAGTTTCCAATCTATTTTACTTTGCAATTTGTACTTTCAATCTATATCATAAAAATACCAAAAATATTTATCTTATCATTATCATATCTATCAGATCTCACTCTCGTAAGTGACCGTGAAGGGATTGACAACCCCTTTATCGCGTTGGTTGCGAGGTTCTTATTTGTTTGTGTAGGTATGAGGGACTTGCGTGTGGCCTCCTACTAGATTGATACCTTGGTTCTCAAAAACTGAGGGAAATACTTACGCTACATTGTTGTATCACCCTTTCCTCTTCAAGGGAAAACCAACGCAGTGCTCAAGAGGTAGCAAGAAGGATTTCTGGTGTCGTTGACGGGGAGTCTATGGACAAGTCAAGACATACCAAGTACCCATCACAAACTCTTATCCCTCGCATTACATCATTTGCCATTTTCCTCTCGTTTTCCTCTCCCCCACTTCATCCTTGCTGTTTTATTCGCCCTCTTTCTCCATTCCCCTTCTCTTTTCTAGTTTGTCTCTTTTTGCTCGTTTCTTGTTTGCTTGTGTGTTGGATCGGTTGTTTCTCACGATGGCTCAAGATAATACTAAATTGTGTGACATTGCCAATACCAACAGCAATGATTTTATTTAGCACTCTGATTGCTCCTCTTACCAATGCCGAATATTGTGAAATTAATGCTGCTTTGCTGAATCTTGTCATGAAAGATCAATTTACTGGCCTTCCTAGTGAAGATGCTGCTACCCATCTTAATAACTTTGTTGATTTATGTGATATGCAAAAGAAGAAAGATGTGGACAATGATATTGTTAAACTGAAGCTATTTCCATTTTCGCTTAGAGATCGTGCTAAATCTTGGTTTTCGTCTTTGCCTAAAAATAGTATTGATTCATGGAATAAGTGCAAAGATGCTTTTATCTCTAAGTATTTTCCTCCCGCTAAGATCATCTCTCTTAGGAATGATATTATGAACTTTAAACAACTAGATCATGAGCATGTTGCACAATCTTGGGAAAGGATGAAATTAATGAAATTAATGAAATCATGAGCATGTTGCACAATCTTGGGAAACAACTAGATCATGATCATGAGCATGGTTTGAATCTTTGGATAATTATACAAAACTTTTATGCCGGATTGAATTTTGCTTCTAGAAATATTTTAGACTCAGCCGCGGGAGGTACTTTTATGGAAATCACTTTAGGAGAATCTACTAAACTCCTAGATAATATTATGGTTAATTATTCTCAATGGCACACTGAAAGATCTACTAGTAAAAAGGTGCATGCAATAGAAGAAATTAATGTTTTGAGTGGAAAGATGGATGAACTTATGAAATTGTTTGCTAATAAGAGTGTTTCTTCTGATCCTAATGATTTGCCTTTGTCTACTTTGATTGAGAATAATAATGAATCTATGGATGTGAATTTTGTTGGTAGGAACAAGTTTGGTAATAATGCGTATAGAGGTAATTTTAATCCTAGGCCGTTTCCTAGCAATTCCTCTAATAATTATGGTAATTCCTACAGCAATTCTTATGGAAATTATAATAAGGTACCCTCTGATTTTTAATCTAATATTAAAGAATTTATTAGTTTGCAAAAGAGTTTCAATGCTTTGATTGAGGAAAAAATGTCTAAGATTGATGAGTTGGCTAGGAACGTGGATAGGATTTCTCTTGATGTTGATTCTTTGAAACTTAGATCTATCCCACCTAAGCATGATATCAATGAGTCTCTTAAAGCCATGATAATTTCCATTGATGAGAGCAAAGAAAGAACCGCTGGGATGCGTGCTAAGAAAGATTGCTTTGTGAAAGCGTGTTCTTCTAGTTTCCATGATAATAATGATGAAGATCTAAAAGTTATTGGTGTGTATCCTATTAAATATTTGTTTTGCAATATGAATCTTGATAATGATGGGACTGGAGATGAGTCAACTTTAGTTAGAAGGTGTCCCAATGATTCGGAGTTTTTAGATCTTGAAGCAAAAATTAATAAAAGTGGGATTGGAGAGGTCAAAACTTTGGATAGCAATAAACCCACTATTTTGGATTTCAAGGAATTTAATTATGATAATTGCTCTTTGATAGATTGTATTTCCATATTGCAATACGTGCTAAATTCTCCGCATGCTTATAGTCAAAATAAGGCTTTTACCAAACACATCATTGATGCTTTGATGCAATCTTATGAAGAAAAACTTGAATGGGAAGTTTCTATCCGTAGAAAACTTTATGATGAGTGGGAACCTACTATTAAAATTAAAATTAAAGATCATGAATTCTTTGCTTTGTGTGATTTGGGTTCTAGTGTTTCCACGATTCCAAAAACTTTGTGTGATTTGCTAGGTTTCCGTGAATTTGATGATTGCTCTTTAAAATTGCATCTTGCGGATTCCACCATTAAGAAACCTATGAAGAATTAATGATTTTCTTATTGTTGCAAATAGGAATTATGTACTCGTAGATTTTCATTGTCCTTGATATAGATTGCAATCCTTCATGTCCTATTATTCTTGGTAGACCTTTCCTTAGAACGATTGGTGCAATTATTGATATGAAAGAAGGGAATATTATATTCCAATTTCCATTAAGGAAAGGCATGGAACACTTTCCTAGAAATAAAATTATATTACCTTATGAATCTATTATGAGATCCACTTATGGATTGCCTATCAAAGATGGCAATACCTAGATCTATCCTTGCTTTTATGCCTAGCTAGGGGCGTTAAACGATAGCGCTTGTTGGGAGGCAACCCAATTTTATTTTTGTTCCTTGATTTTTTTATTCTTTTCAGTAATAAATAATTCATCTAGCCTCTGTTTATACGTGGTTTTATGCTTTTAATTAGTGTTTGTGCCAAGTAGAACCTTTGGGAAGACTTGGGGAATGTCTTTGTGATTTTGCTGTAAAAAACAGAAACTTTAGCGCTCATGAGAATTGCTGCCATTTTTATTGAAGAGTGCTATTTAGTTAATTCTGTTTGCAAATGATTAATAGATAAATTCCTCACGTCCAGAAATTTATTTTAGAATTTTTGGGGTTCCAGAAGTAGTCGAAACCTACAGATTACTATAGACTGTTCTGTTTTTGACAGATTCTATTTTTTGTGTGTTGTTTGCTTATTTTGATGAATCTATGGCTAGTAATAGAGTTTATGAACCATAGAGAAGTTGGAATATAGTAGGTGTAACACCAATATAAATAAAGAATGAGTTCACTACAGTACCTTGAAGTGGTAGTTTGTTTTCTTTTACTAACGGAGCTCATGAGATTTTCTATTTGAGTTTTGTGTTGTGAAGTTTTCAAGTTTTGGGTAAGGATTTGATGGATTATGGAACAAGGAGTGGCAAGAGCCTAAGATTGGGGATGCCCAAGGCACCCCAAGGTAAAATCCAAGGATAACCAAAAGCCTAAGCTTGGGGATGCCCCGGAAGGCATCCCCTCTTTTGTCTTCGTCCATCGGTAACTTTACTTGGAGCTATATTTTTATTCACCACATGATATGTGTTTTGCTTGGAGCGTCTTGTATGATTTGAGTCTTTGCTTTTTATTTTACCACAATCATCCTTGCTGTACACACCTTTTGGGACAGACACACATAAATTGGAATTTGTTAGAATACTCTATGTGCTTCACTTATATTTTTTTGAGCTAGATAATTTTGTTCTAGTGCTTCACTTATATCTTTTTAGAGCACGGTGGTGGTTCTATTGTATAGAAATAATTGATCTCTCATGCTTAACTTATATTATTTTGAGATTCCTTTAGAACAGCATGGTAATTTGCTTTGGGTATGAATTTAGCCTAATATAATAGGCATCCAAGATCGGTATAATAAAAACTATCATATACAAAAAGTGCATTGGATATTATGAGAAGTTTGATACTTGATAATTGTTTTGAGAGCTGAACATGGTGATATTAGAGTCATGCTAGTTGAGTAGTTGTGGATTTGAGAAATATTTGTGTTAAAGTTTGTGATTTCCGTAGCATGCATGTATGGTGAACCGTTATGTGATCAAGTCGGAGCATGATTTATTTATTGATTGTCTTCCTTATGAGTGGCGGTCGGGGACGAGCGATGGTATTTTCCTACCAATCTATCCCCCTAGGAGCATGCACATAGTACTTTGTTTCGATAACTAATAGGTTTTTTGCAATAAGTATGTGAGTTCTTTATGACAAATGTTGAGTCCATGGATTATACGCACTCTCACCCTTCCACCATTGCTAGCCTCTCTAATACCGCGCACCTTTCACCGATATCACACCCACAATATACCTTCCTCAAAATAGCCACCAGACCTACCTATTATGGCATTTCCATAGCCATTCCGAGATATATTGCCATGCAATTTTCCACCATTCCGTTATTATGACACACTTCATCATTGTCATATTGCTTTGCATGATCATGAAGTTGACATCGTATTTGTGGCAAAGCCACCGTTCATGATTCTTTCATACATGTCACTCTTGATTCATTGCGTATCCCGGTACTCCGCCGGAGGCATTCACATAGAGTCATATTTTGTTCTAAGTATTGAGTTGTAATTCTTGAGTTGTAAGTAAATAAAGTGTGACGATCATCATTATTAGAGCATTGTCCCAAGTGAGGAAAGGATGATGGAGACTATGATTCCCCCACAAGTCGGGATGAGACTCCGGACAAAAAAAGGAAAAAGAGGCCATAAAAAAAGAGAAAAGGCCCAAATAAAAAATGAGAGAAAAAGAGAGAAGGGACAATGTTACTATCCTTTTACCACACTTGTGCTTCAAAGTAGCACCAAGATCTTCATGATAGAGAGTCTCCTATGTTGTCACCTTCATATACTAGTGGGAATTTCACATTATAGAACTTGGCTTGTATATTCCAATGATGGGCTTCCTCAAAATGCCCTAGGTCTTCATCAGCAAGCAAGTTGGATGCACACCCACTTAGTTTCTTCTGTTGAGCTTTCATACACTTATAGCTCTAGTGCATCCGTTGCATGGAAATCCCTACTCACTCACATTGGTATCTATTAATGGGCATCTCCATAGCTCGTTGATATGCCTAGTTGATGTGAGACTATCTTCTCCTTTTTTGTCTTCTCCACAACCACCATTCTATTCCACCTATAGTGCTATATCCATGGCTCACACTCATATATTGCGTGAAGATTGAAAAAGTTTGAGAACATCAAAAGTATGAAACAATTCCTTGGCTTTTCATCGGGGTTGTGCATGATTTAAACATTTTGTGTGGTGAAGATAGAGCATAACCAGACTATATGATTTTGTAGGGATAACTTTCTTTGGCCATGTCATTTTGATAAGACATGATTGATTAGTTAGTATGCTTCAAGTATTACTATTTTTATGTCAATATTAAACTTTTATCTTGAATCTTTCGGATCTGAATATTCATGCCACAATAAAGAGATTTACATTGAGAATATGCTAGAAAGCATTCCACATCAAAAATTCTGTTTTTATCATTTACCTACTCGAGGATGAGCAGGAATTAAGCTTCGGGATGCTGATACGTGCCCAACATATCTATAATTTTTTATTGTTCCATGCTATTATATATTCTGTTTTGGATGTTAATGGGCTTTATTTTACACTTTTATATTATTTTTGGGACTAACCTATTAACCCAAGGCCCAGTGCAAATTGCTGTTTTTTGCCTATTTCAGTGTTTCGTAGAAAAGGAATATCAAACGGAATCCAAACGGAATGAAACCTTCGGGAGGGTTATTTTCAGAACAAACGTGATCTAGGGGACTTGGAATGGAAGTCAAGAAACAATCGAGGAGGCCACGAGGCAGGGGGCGCGCCTACCCCCCTGGGCGCGCCCTCCACCCTCGTGGGTCCCTCGTTGCTCCACCGACCTACTTCTTCCTCCTATATATATATATATATATATATATATATATATATATATATATATATATATATATTCATATACCACGAAAACATCTAGGAGCACCACGAAACCCTATTTTCACCGCCGCAACCTTCTGTACGCAAGAGATCCCATATTGGGGCCTTTTCCGGAGCTCCGCCGG
>NC_041382.1:156375173-156397859 GCF_002162155.2 Triticum dicoccoides | reverse complement strand
AGGGGGCATCGATCATGGAGGGCCTCTAAATCAACTCCATGGCCTCTCCGGTGATGTGTACTTTACTTCAGACCTTCGGGTCCATAGCTAGTAGCTAGATGGCTTCTTCTCTCTCTTTGGATCTCAATACAATGTTCTCCTCGATCTTCTTGGAGATCTATTCAATGTAACTCATTTTGCGATGTGTTTGTCAAGATCCGATGTATTGTGGGTTTATGATCAAGTCTATCTATGAACAATATTTGAATCTTCTCTGAATTCTTTTATGCATGATTGGTTATCTTTGCAAGTCTCTTTGAATTATCAGTTTGGGTTGGCCTTCTAGATTGATCTTTCTTGCAATGGGAGAAGTGCTTAGCTTTGGGTTCAATCTTGTGGTGCTAGATCCCAGTGACAGAAAGGCAAATGACGTGTATTGTATTGTTGCCATCGAGGATAAAAAGATGGGGTTTATATCATATTGCTTGAGTTTATTTCTACATCATGTCATCTTACCTAATGTGTTACTCTGTTCTTATGAACTTAATACTCTAGATGCATGCTGGATAGCGGTCGATGTGTGTAGTAATAGTAGTAGATGCAGGCTGGAGTCGGTCTACTTGTCATGGACGTGATGCCTATATTCATGATCGTGCCTACATATTCTCATAACTATGCTCAATTCTATCAATTTCTTGAGAGTAATTCATTCACCCACTGTAATACTTATGCTATCTTGAGAGAAGCCACTAGTGAAACCTATGGCCCCCAGGTCTATTCTCCATCATATAAGTTTCCAATCTAATTTACTTTGCAATTTTTACTTTCAATCTATATCATAAAAATACAAAAAATATTTATCTTATCATTATCATATCTATCAGATCTCACTCTCGTAAGTGACCGTGAAGGGATTGACAACCCCTTTATCGCATTGGTTGTGAGGTTCTTATTTGTTTCTGTAGGTACGAGGGACTTGTGTGTGGCCTCCTACTGGATTGATACCTTGGTTCTCAAAAACCAAGGGAAATACTTACGCTACTTTGCTGCATCACCCTTTCCTCTTCAAGGGAAAACCAACGCAGTGCTCAAGAGGTAGCAAGAAGGATTCCTGGCGCCGTTGCCGGGGAGTCTATGCACAAGTCAAGACATACCAAGTACCCATCACAAACTCTTATCCCTCGCATTACATTATTTGCCATTTGCCTCTCGTTTCCCTCTCCCCCACTTCACCGTTGCCGTTTTATTCGCCCTTTTTCTCTGTTCCCCTTCTCTTTTCTAGTTCATCTCTTTTTGCTCGTTTCTTGTTTGCTTGTGTGTTGGAATGCTTGTTTGTCATGATGGCTCAAGATAATACTAAATTGTGTGACTTTGCCAATACCAACAACAATGATTTTATTAGAGCTCCGATTGATCCTCTTACCGATGTCGAATATTGTGAAATTAGTGCTGCTTTGCTGAATCTTGTCATGAAAGATCAATGTGCCGGCCTTCCTAGTGAAGATGCCGCTACCCATCTTAATAACTTTGTTGATTTATGTGATATGCAAAAGAAGAAAGATGTGGACAATGATATTGTTAAACTGAAGCTATTTCCGTTTTCGCTTAGATATCGTGCTAAATCTTGGTTTTTGTCTTTGCCTAAAAATAGTATTCATGGAATAAGTGCAAAGATGCTTTTATCTCTAAGTATTTTCCTCCCGCTAAGATCATCTCTCTTAGAAATGATATTATGAACTTTAAACAACTAGATCATGAGCATGTTGCACAATCTTGGGAAAGGATGAAATTAATGATCCGTAATTGCCCTACTCATGGTTTGAATCTTTGGATGATTATACAAAACTTTTATGCCGGATTGAATTTTGCTTCTAGAAATATTTTAGACTCAACCGCGGGAGGTACTTTTATGGAAGTCACTTTAGGAGAAGCTACTAAACTCCAATAATATTATGGTTAATTATTCTCTATGGCACACTGAAAGATCTACTAGTAAAAAGGTGCATGCAATAGAAGAAATTAATGTTTTGAGTGGAAAGATGGATGAACTTATGAAATTGTTTGCTAATAAGAGTGTTTCTTCTGATCCTAATGATGTGCCTTTGTCTACTTTGATTGAGAATAATAATGAATCTATGGATGTGAATTTTGTCAGTAGGAACAAGTTTGGTAATAATGCGTATAGAGGTAATTTTAATCCTAGGCCGTTTCCTAGCAATTCCTCTAATAATTATGGTAATTCCTACAACAATTCTTATGGAAATTATAATAAGATACCCTCTGATTTTGAATCTAATATTAAAGAATTTATTAGTTTGCGAAAGAGTTTCAATGCGTTGATTGAAGAAAAATTGTCTAAGATTGATGAGTTGGCTAGGAACGTGGATAGGATTTCTCTTGATGTTGATTCTTTGAAACTTAGATCTATCCCACCTAAGCATGATATATATGAGTCTCTCAAAGCCATGAGAATTTTCATTGATGAGTGCAAAGAAATAACCTCTAGGATGCGTGCTAAGAAAGATTGCTTTGTGAAAGCGTGTTCTTCTAGTTTCCATGATAATAATGATGAAGATCTAAAAGTTATTGATGTGTCTCCTATTAAATATTTGTTTTGCAATATGAATCTTGATAATGATGGGGCTGGAGATGAGTCAACTTTAGTTAGAAGGCGTCCCAATGATTCGGAGTTTTTAGATCTTGAAGCAAAAATTAATAAAAGTCGCTTTATTGTATGAAATGCAATCGCCATGTAATTGCTTTACTTTATCACTAAGGGGTAGCGATAGTCGTAGAAGTAATAGTTGGCGATACGACAACGATGCTTTGATGGAGATCAAGGTGTCAAGCCGGAGATGGTGGTGATCATGACGGTGCTTTGGAGATGGAGATCAAAGGCACAAGATGATGATGGCCATATCATATCACTTATATTGATTACATGTGATGTTTATCCTTTATGCATCTTATTTTGCTTAGTATGACAGTAGCATTATAAGATGGTCTCTCACTAAATTTCAAGGTATAAGTGTTCTCCCTGAGTATGCACCGTTGCTACAGTTCTTCGTGCTGAGACACCACGTGATGATCGGGTGTGACAAGCTCTACACTCACATACAACGGGTGCAAGCCAGGTTTGCACATGCAGAATACTCGGGTTAAACTTGACGAGCCTAGCATATGCAGATATGGCCTCAGAACACTGAGACCGAAAGGTCGAGCATGAATCATATAGTAGATATGCTCAACATAGTGATGTTCACCATTGAAAACTACTCCATCTCACGTGATAATCGGACATGGTTTAGTTGATAAGGATCACGTGATCACTTAGATGATTAGAGGGATGTCTATCTAAGTGGGAGTTCTTAAGTAATATGATTAATTGAACTTAAATTTATCATGAACTTAGTACCTGATAGTATTTTGCATATCTATGTTGTAGATCAATTGCTCGCGTATAGCTTCCTCGTTTTATATATGATATGTTCCTAGAGAAAACTATGTTGAAAGATGTTAGTAGCAATGATGCGGACTAGCTCCATAATCTGAGGATTATCCTCATTGCTGCATAGAAGAATTATGTCCTTGATGCACCGCTAGGTGACGAACCTATTGCAGGAGTAGAGGCAGACGTTATGAACGTTTGGCAAGCTCGATATGATGAATACTTGATAGTTTAGTGCGCCGTGGTTTACGTCTTAGAACCAGGACTTCAAAAACGTTTTGAACGCCATGGAGCATATAAGATGTTCCGAGAGTTGAAATTAGTATTTCAGACTCATGCCCGTGTCGAGAGGTATGAGACCTCTGATAGTACTTTGCCTACAAGATGGAGGAGAATAGCTCAACCAGTGAGCATGTGCTCATATTGTCTGGGTACTACAATTGCTTGAATCAAGTGGGAGTTAATCTTCCAGATAAGATAGTGATTGACACAGTTCTCTAGTCACTATCACCAAGTTACTGGAACTTAGTGATGAACTAAAATATGCAAGGGGTGACGTAAAATGATTCCCGAGCTCTTCGCGATGCTGAAATCGGCGAAGGTAGAAATCAAGAAAAGCATCATGTGTTGATGGTTGACAAGACCACTGGTTTCAAGTAAAAGGGCAAGGGAAAGAAAGGGAACTTCAAGAAGAATGGTAAGCAAGTTGCCACTCCCATGAAGAAGCCCAAAGCTAGACCCAAGCCTGAAACTGATTGCTTCTACTGCAAAGTAAATGGTCACTGGAAGTGGAACTGACCCAAATACTTGGCGGATAAGAAGGATGGCAAAGTGAACAAAAGTATATATGATATACATGTTATTGATGTGTACTTTACTAGTGTTCATAGTAGCCCCTGGATATTTGATACTCGTTCAGTTCCTATGATTAGTAACTTGAAACAGGAGTTACAAAATGAACAAAGACTGGTTGAGGGCAAGGTGACGATGTGTGTTGGAAGTGATTCCAAGGTTGATAAGATCACCATCGCACACTCCCTTTACCTTCGGGATTTGTGTTGAACCTAAAATAAATGTTATTTGGTGTTTGCGTTGTGACCTTCTGAGGTCATACACCCAAAGGTGAATGGTTTACTGAATCCCGATCGTAGTGATACACATATTCATAATATTGATGCCAAAAGATGCAAAGTTGATAATGATAGTGCAACATATTTGTGGCACTGCCATTTAGGTCATATTGGTGTAAAGCGCATGAAGAAACTCCATGCTGATGGGCTTTTGGAATCACTTGATTATGAATCACTTGATGCTTGCGAACCATGCCTCATGGGCAAGATGACTAAGACTCCGTTCTCTGGAACAATGGAGCGAGCAACTGACTTATTGGAAATAATACATACTGATGTATGTGATCCAATGAGTGTTGAGGCTCGCGGCGGGTATCGTTATTTTCTAACCTTCACAGATGATTTGAGCAGATATGGGTATATCTATTTAATGAAACACAAGTCTGAAACATTTGAAAAGTTCAAAGAATTTCAGAGTGAAGTAGAGAATCATCGTAACAATAAAATAAAGTTTCTACGATCTGATCACGGAGGAGAATATTTGAGTTACAAGTTTGGCCTTCAATTAAAACAATGTGGAATAGTTTCACAAACTCATGCCACCTAGAACACCATAGCATAATGGTGTGTCCGAACATCGTAACTGTACTTTATTAGATATGGTGCGATTTATGATGTCTCTTACCGATTTACCACTATCGTTTTGGGGTTAAGCATTAGAGATAGCTGCATTCATGTTAAATAGGGCACCATCTAAATCTGTTGAGATGACACCATATGAACTATGGTTTAGCAAGAAACCTAAGTTGTCGTTTCTTAAAGTTTGGGGTTGTGATGCTTATGTGAAAAAGTTTCAACCTGATAAGCTCAAACCCAAATTGGAGAAGTGCGTCTTCATAGGATACCCAAAAGAAACTGTTGGGTACACCTTCTATCACAGTTCCGAAGGCAAGATCTTTGTTGCTTAGAGTGGATCCTTTCTAGAGAAGGAGTTTCTCTCGAAAGAAGTGAGTGGGAGGAAAGTAGAACTTGATAAGGTAATTGTACCTTCTCTCAAATTGGAAATTAGCTCTTCACTGAAATCAGTTCCAGTGATGCCTACACCAATTAGTGAGGAAGTTAATGATGATGATCATGAGACTTCAGATCAAGTTACTACTGAACCTCGTAGGTCAACCAGAGTACATTCCGCACTAGAGTTGTACGGTAATCCTGTTCTGGAAGTCATATTACTAGACCATGACGAACCTACGAACAATGAGGAAGCGATGATGAGCCCAGATTCCGCGAAATGGCTTACGTCCATGAAATCTGAGATGGGATCCATGTATGAAAACAAAGTATGGACTTTGATTGACTTGCTCGATGATCGGTGAGCCATTCAGAATAAATGGATCTTCAAGAGGAAGACGGACGCTGATAGTAGTGTTACTATCTACAAAGCTCGAATTGTCGCGAAAGGTTTTCGACAAGTTCAAGGTATTGACTACGATGAGATTTTCTCACTCGTATCGATGCTTAAAAGTCTGTCCGAATCATGTTAGCAGTTGCCGCATTTTATTAAATCTGGCCAATGGATATCAAAACTACATTCCTTAATGGATTTATTAAAAAAGAGTTGTATATGATGCAACCATAAGGTTTTGTCAATCCTAAAGGTGTTAACAAAGTGTGCAAGCTCCAGCGATCCATCTATGGACTAGTGCAAACATCTCGGAGTTGGAATATACACTTTGATGAGTTGATCAAAGCATATAGTTTTATACAGACTTGCGGTGAAGCATGTATTTACAAGAAAGTGAGTGGGAGCACTACAGCCTTTCTGATAAGTATATGTGAATGGTATATTGTTGACCGGAAATGTTGTAGAATTTTCTAGAAAGCATAAAGGAGAATTTGAAAGGAGTTTTTCAAAGAAATAATTACTTGTAAAGCTACTTACATATTGGGCATCAAGATCTATAAAGATAGATCAAGACGCTTGATAAGACTTTCGATGAGTACATACCTTGATAATATTTTGAAGGAGTTAAAAATAGATCAGTCAAAGAAGGAGTTCTTGCCTGAGTTGTAAGGTGTGAAATTGAGTAAAGACTCAAAACTCGGTCACGGCAGAAAATAGAAAGGGAATGAAAAGTCATTCCCTATGCCTCAGTCATAGGTTCTATAAAGTATGATATGCTGTGTACCAGACCTATTGTATACCATAGCATGATTTTGGCAAAGGAGTACAATAGTGATCTAGGAGTAGATCACTAGACAACGGTCAAAATTATCCTTAGAGGACTATGGAAATATTTCTCGGTTATGGAGGTGATAAAAGAGTTCATCGTAAAGAGTTACGTTGATGCAAGCTTTTTACACCGATCTAGATGACTCTAAGTCTCGACCTAGATACATATTGAAAGTGGGAGCAATTAGTTAGAGTAGCTCCATGCAGAGTATTGTAGACATAGAAATTTACAAAATACATACGGATCTGAATGTTGCAGACCCGTAGACTAAACTTCTCTCACAAGCAAAACATGATCACTCTTTGGGTGTTAATCACATAGCGATGTGAACTAGATTATTGACTCTAGTAAACCCTTTGGGTATTAGTGACATGAAGATGTGAACTATTGGTGTGAAATCACATGACAATGTGAACTAGATTATTGACTCTAGTGCAAGTGGGAGACTGAAGAAAATATGCCCTAGAGGCAATAATAAAGTTGTTAGTTATATTTCCTTATATCATGATAAATGTTTATTATTCATGCTAGAATTGTATTAACCTGAAACTTACTACATGTGTGAATACTGATATCTACTGCACAACCTTCTTCTTGTAGACGTTGTTGGGCCTCCAAGTGCAGAGGTTTGTAGGACAGTAGCAAATTTCCCTCAAGTGGATGACCTAAGGTTTATCAATCCGTGGGAGGCGTAGGATGAAGATGGTCTCTCTCAAATAACCCTGCAACCAAATAACAAAGAGTCTCTTGTGTCCCCAACACACCCAATACAATGGTAAATTGTATAGGTGCACTAGTTCGGCGAAGAGATGGTGATACAAGTGCAATATGGATGGTAGATATAGGTTTTTGTAATCTGAAAATATAAAAACAGCAAGGTAACTAATGATAAAAGTGAGCAAAAGCGGTATTGCAATGCGTTGAAACAAGGCCTAGGGTTCATATTTTCACTAGTTCAAGTTCTCTCAACAATAGTAACATAATTGGATCATATAACTATCCCTCAACATGCAACAAAGAGTCACTCCACAGTCACTAATAGCGGAGAACAAATGAAGAGATTATTGTAGGGTACGAAACCACCTCAAAGTTATCATTTCTGACCGATCTATTCAAGAGTCCGTAGTAAAATAACACGAAGCTAATCTTTCTGTTCAATCTATCCTAGAGTTCGTACTAGAATAACACCTTAAGACACAAATCAACCAAAACCCTAATGTCACCTAGATACTCCAATGTCACCTCAAGTATCCGTGGGTATGATTATACGATATGCATCACACAATCTCAGATTCATCTATTCAACCAACACAAAGAACTTCAAAGAGTTCCCCAAAGTTTCTACCGAAGAGTCAAGATGAAAACGTGTGCCAACCCCTATGCATAAGTTCACAAGGTCACGGAACTCGCAAGTTGATCACCAAGACATACATCAAGTGGATCACGTGAATATCCCATTGTCACCACAAATAAGCACATGCAAGACATACATCGAGTGTTCTCAAATCCTTAAAGACTCAATCCGATAAGATAACTTCAAAGGGAAAACTCAATCCATTACAAGAGAGTAGAGGGCGAGAAACATCATAAGATCCAACCATGATAGAAAAGCTTGTGATACATCAAGATCGTGCCGAATCAAGAACACAAGAGAGAGAGAGAGAGATCAAACACATAGCTACTGGTACATACCCTCAGCCCCGATGGTGAACTACTCCCTCCTTGTCATGGAGAGAATCAAGATGATGAAGATGGCCACCGGTGAGGGATCCCCCCTCCGACAGGGTGTCGGAACAGGGTCTCGATTGGTTTTTGGTGGCTACAGAGACTTGCGGCGGCAGAACTCCTGATCTAGGTTATTTTTGGAGGTCTGTGTATTTATAGGAATTTTTGGCATCGGTCTCACGCCAAGGGGGTCTCCGAGTCGTCCACGAGATAGGGGGACGCGCCTGGGGGGTAGGGCGCCCCCCACCCTCGTGGATAGCCTGGGACTCTTCTGGCCCAACTCTTTTACTTCGGGGACTTCTTTTGGTCAATAAAAAATCATCAAAAATTGGCACGTCAATTGGACTCCGTTTGATATTCCTTTTCTGCGATACTCAAAAACAAGGAAAAACAGAAACTAGCACTTGGCTCTAGGTTAATAGGTTAGTCCCAAAAATCATATAAAATATCATATAAATGCATATAAAACATCCTAGATGGATAATATAATAGCATGGAACAAAAAAATTATAGATACGTTGGAGACGTATCAAGCATCCCCAACCTTAATTCCTGCTCGTCCTCGAGGAGGTAAATGATAGAAACAGAATTTTTGATGTGGAATGCTACCTAACATGATTTCAATGTAATTTTCTTTATTGTGGCATGAATATTCAGATCCGGAAGATTCAAGACAAAAGTTTAATATTGACATAGAAATAATAATACTTCAAGCATACTAACCAAGCAATTATGTCTTCTCAAAATAACATAGCCAAAGAAAGCTCGTCCCTACAAAATCGTATAGTTCGTCCATGCTTCATTTTCGTCACACAAAATGCTCCCATCATGCACAACCCCGATGACAAGCCATGCAATTGTTTCATAGTTAGGCTTTTCAAACTCTTTCAACTTTCACGCAATATATGAGCGCGAGCCATGGACATAGCATTATGGATGGAATAGAATATGATGATGGAGGTTGTGTGAGAAAAAAAGGAGAAAGTCTCACATTGACGCGGCTAATCAACGGGCTATGGAGATGCCCATCAATTGATGTCAATGCAAGGAATAGGGATTGCCATGCAACGGATGCACTAGAGCTATAAATATATGAAAGCTCGACTAAAGCAACTAAGTGGGTGTGCATCCAACTTGCTTGCTCACGAAGACCTAGGGTATTTTGAGGAAGCCCATCATTGGAATATACAAGCCAAGTTCTATAATGAAAAATTCCCATTAGTATATGAAAGTGAAAAAATAAGAGACTCTCTATCTTGAAGATCATGGTGCTACTTTGACGCACAAGTGTGGAAAAAGGATAGTAACATTGTCCCTTCTATCTTTTTCTGTCATTTTTTATTTGGGCCTTTTTCTCTTTTTTATGGCCTCTTTTTTTTATTTGGGCTTCTATGGCCTCTTTTATTTTATTTTTATTTTTCGTCTGGAATCTCATCCCGACTTGTGAGGGAATCATAGTCTCTATCATCCCTTCCTCACATGGGACAATGCTCTAATAACGAAAATCATCACACTTTTATTTACTTACAACTCGATACTTAGAACATAATATGACTCTATGTGAATGCCTCCGGTGGTGTACCGGGATGTGCAATGAATCAAGAGTGACATGTATGAAAGAATTATGAAGGTGGCTTTGGCACAAATACAATGTCAACTTCATGATCATGCAAAGCAATATGACAATGATGGAGCGTGTCATAATAAACAGAACGGTGGAAAGTTGCATGGCAATATATCTCGGAATGGCTATGGAAATGCCATCATAGGTAGATATGGTGGCTGTTTTAAGGAAGATATAAGGAGGCTTATGTGTGATAGAGCGTATCATATCATGGGGTTTAGATGCACCGACGAAGTTTGCACCAACTCTCGAGGTGAGAAAGGGAAATGCACGGTACTGAAGAGGCTAGCAATAATGGAAGGGTGAAAGTGCGTATAATCCATGGACTCAACATTAGTCATAAAGAACTCATACTTATTGCAAAAATCTACAAGTCATCAAACCAAGAACTATGCGCATGCTCCTAGGGGGATAGATTGGTAGGAAAAGACCATCACTCATCCCCGACGGCCACTCATAAGGAAAGCAATCAAAGAACATCTCATGCTTCAAATTTGTCACACAAAGTTTACCATACGTGCATGCTACGAGACTTGCAAACTTCAGCACAAGTATTTCTCAATTCCACAATTACTCAACTAGCACGACTCTAATACTACCATCTTTATATGTCAAAACAATTATCAAGTATCAAACTTCTCATAGTATTTAATGCACTCTATATGAAAGTTTTTATTATACGCATCCTGGATGCCCATCATATTAGGACTAGTTTTATAACCAAAGAAAATTACCATGCTGTTTAGGACTCTCAAAATTATATAAGTGAAGCATGAGAGTTCAACAATTTCTTCAAAGTAAAACTACCGCCATGCTCTAAAAAGATATAAATGAAGTACTAGATAAAATGACAAACTACTCCGAAAGATATAAGTGAAGATCAATGAGTAGTCGAATAATTATGCAACTATGTGAAAAGTCTCTAATATTTAAGAATTTCAGATCTTGGTATATTATTCAAGCAGCAAGCAAAACAAAATAAAATAAAATGACGCTCCAAGCAAAACAAATATCATGTGGTGAATAAAAATATAGCTCCAAGTAAAGTTACCGATGAACGAAGACGAAAGAGGGGATGCCATCCGGGGCATCCCCAAGCTTAGGATCTTGGTTGTCCTTGAATATAACCTTGGGGTGCCTAGGGCATCCCCAAGCTTAGGCTCTTGCCACT
Organism: Triticum dicoccoides; assembly: GCF_002162155.2. Taxonomy (NCBI): domain Eukaryota; kingdom Viridiplantae; phylum Streptophyta; class Magnoliopsida; order Poales; family Poaceae; genus Triticum; species Triticum dicoccoides. The sequence continues at coordinate 156,386,608 of NC_041382.1, read as the reverse complement.
CCTTATTCCGTAGTCCATCGAATCTTTACCCAAAACTTGAAAACTTCACAACACAAAACTTAACAGAAAACTCGTAAGCTCCGTTAGTATAAGCAAGCAAAGCACCACTTAGGTACTGTCAAGACAAGATTAATAATTTTTATCACATGATGCATACTGTACCATACCATTTCTACAATTTATATTAAGCAATATAATCCATAGAAACTAGAAAACAAGCAAACTATGCATCGAAAACAGAATCTGTCAAAAACAGAACAGTCTGTAGTAATCTGTAACTCTTGAACACTTCCGTAACTCCAAAAATCCTGAGAAATTATAAAGCCCTAGGAAATTTTTTTATTGATCTACTTCGGTTGGAATTGGTATTTTATCGCTCTCTGGTAAAAATGAAAATTATTTTCGTGAGCGCATACTTTCTATTTTTATCAGCAAGATCAAACAATAATCACCCAAGAAGATCCTAAAGGCTTTACTTGGCACAAACACTAACTGAAACATAAAAAACACAATCATAACATAATCTAGATGAATTATTTATTACTAAATAGGAGCAACAAGCAAAGAACAAAAATAAAATTGGGTTGCCTCCCAACAAGTGTTATCGTTTAACGCCCATAGCTAGGCATGATGATTTCAATGATGCTCACATAAAAGATATGAATTGTAACATAAAGAGAGCATCATGAAGAATATGACTAGCACATTTAAGTCTAACCCACTTCCTATGTATAGGGATTTTGTGAGAAAACAACTTATGGGAACAATAATCAACTAGCATAGGAAGGCAAAACAAGCATAACTTTAAAACTTTAAGCACATAGAGAGGAAACTCGATATTATTGCAATTCCTACAAGCATATATTCCTCCCTTATAATAAATTTCAGTAGCATCATGAATGAATTCAACAATATAAACATCACATAAAACATTCTTTTCATGATCTACAAGCATAGAAAATTTACTATTCTCCACATAAGCAAAATTCTTCTCATTAGGAATAGTGGGAGTATCATAAGAAACTCAAATACTGTAAATTGTTTCCACATTAAAAGAGTAATGTTCAGAAAAAGGGTAATCATGACAAGTTTTATAAATATAATCATCACTACTTTTTATAGCATAAGTGTCATCACAATAATCATCATAAGTAACAACTTTGTTCTCATCATAATCAATTGAAACCTCTTCCAAGATAGTGGAATCATTACTAAATAAAGTCATGACCTCTCCAAATCCACTTTCATAATTGTCACAATAAGATTCAACACCCTCCAAAATAGTGGGATAATTACTTCCTAAAGCTGACACTCTTCCAAACCCACTTTCATCAATATAACCATCATAAATAGGAGGCATGCTATCATCATAATAAATTTGCATATCAAAACTTGGGAGGCTAAAAATATCATATTCATTCAACATAGCATCCCCAAGCTTGGGACAAACATTAATTGCAGCAAATAAATTCTCAAACATGTCATTCTCATCAAACATAGCATCCCCAAGCTTGGGCCTTTTCATATCATAAGCATAATCACTCTTATCATTAATAGTGTGGATAGCACCAATAGTATAGCAGTTATCATCATCACAATGAGTAATAGGAGCAACATCATTTGGCAGGGATACCTTTTTACCTTTGCTTCTCCGTCTTTTCTTTTTCTTCTTCACATTATGTGTGGGCTAATCCTCTTTTTGGAGCTCCTTATTAATGAGATTGGTTGAATAGAAGGCTCCTCCTCATTACATGATTCATCATAAGAAATAATAGGAGGATATTGGGAAGTATCTTCCCTTTCATTAGTATTTTATTCATCTTCTATTTGTTTTCTTGTCTTTATGTAATTGGCAATATAAGGATTTTCAATGCAATTCACCGCACAATACATATAAATTTCGTCTAGATCAAAATCAAGAACTTTATCAAGGACAAATTCTGGAAGATCCTTAGTTATACGTTTCATTTATTCATAACCCACAAGCAAACTAAGTTCATTAGATGTGCAAGGGAAATCAAGTCATCACAATTTTTGGACACGATTCGATCATGAAACAATTTGCATTGGAGATTTGAATGATCATGTTCATTGCAAAGTTCACAAGGATAGCAAAGATATTTTAAATTTTCAGCAAAAGTATTTAGCCTCTCTTGCAACCATTTAGTTTCCAAATACTTATGCCTCTTGCAAAATCTATCTTCCCTATTTGGTGTGTGCTTGCAAACTCTATGCACTCCACAAAAATTGACATGCTTATAAGAGACATTTTCATCATGACTAGTGCAATCATCATTAGTACTATGGATATTCAAAGAGTTTGTACTAACAACATTGCAATCATGCTCATCATTCAAATATTTAGTACCAAACATTTTAATGCATTCTTCTTCTAACACTTGAGCACAATTTTCCTTTCCATCATTTTCACGAAAGATATTAAAAAGATGCAGCATATGAGGCATCCTCAATTCCATTTTTTGTAGTTTTCTTTTATAAACTAAACTAGTGATAAAACAAGAAACTAAAAGATTCGATTGCAAGATCTAAAGATATACCTTCAAGCGCTAACCTCCCCGGCAACGGAGCCATAAAAGAGCTTGATGTCTACTACACAACCTTCTTCTTGTAGACGTTGTTGGGCCTCCAAGTGCAGAGGTTTGAAGGACAGTAGCAAATTTCCCTCAAGTGGATGACGTAAGGTTTATCAATCCGTGGGAGGCGTAGAATGAAGATGGCCCCTAATACGTCTCCATCGTATCTATAATTTTTGATTGTTCCATGCCAATATTCTAGAACTTTCATATATTTTTGGCAACTTTTTATACTATTTTTGGAACTAACATATTGATCCAGTGCCCAGTGCCAGTCCCTGTTTGTTGAATGTTTTTTGTTTCGCAGAAAATCCATATAAAATGGATTCCAAACGGAATAAAAACTGATGGAGATTTTTTTTGAATATATGTGATTTTTTGGAAGAAGAATCAACGCGATATGATGCCCGAGGGGGCCACGAGGTAGGGGGCGCGCCCCAGGGGGCCAGGTGCGCCTTGGGCCCTCGTGGCCACCCCATAAGGCGGTTGGTGCCCTTCTTTCACTGCAAGAAAGCCAATATCCGGATAGAAATCATGTTAAAATTTCAGCCCAATCGGGGTTACGGATCTCTGGGAATATAAGAAACGATGAAAGCCCAGAATATAAAGCGCAAAAACGGAGAGAGACAGAGAGACAGATCCAATCTCGGAGGGGCTCTCTCCCATCCGCTGCCATTTAGGCCATGGGCCAAAGGGGAAACCCTTCTCCCATCTAGGGATAAGGTCAAGGAAGAAGAAGAACAAGAAGGGGGCCCCTCTCCCCTTCTCTTCTGGTGGCGCCGGAATGCCGCCGGGGCCATCATTGTCACTGCAATCTACACCAACACCTCTGTCATCTTCACCAACATCTTCATCACCTTCCCCCATATATCTACAATGGTCCACTCTCATGCAACCCGCTGTACCCTCTACTTGAACATGGTGCTTTATACTTCATATTATTATCCAATGACGTTTTTCCATCCTATGATGTCTGAGTAGAATTTCGTTGTCCTATCGTTAATTGGTGAATTGCTATGATTGGTTTAATTTGCTTGTGGTTATGTTGTTGTCCTTTGGTGCCCATCATATGAGCGCGCGCGTGGATCACACCATAGGGTTAGTTGTATGTTGATAGGACTAAGTATTGGAGGACAAGAGTGACAAAAGCTTCAACCTAGGATAGAAATTGATGCATATGGGATTGAAGGGGGACCAATATATCTTAATGCTATGGTTGGGTTTTACCTTAATTAACGTTAGTAGTTGCGGATGCTTGCTAATAGTTCCAATCATAAGTGCATAGAATTCCAAGTCAGGATGACATGCTAGCAGTGGCCTCTCCCACATAAAACTTGCTATCGGTCTAGTAACATAGTCAATTTCTTAGGGACAATTTCACAACTCCTACCACCACTTTTCCACACTTGCTATAATAACTTTATTCCTTCCTTACCTAAAACAGCCCCTAGTTTTTATTTATGTGCTCTTTATATTCTTGCAAACCTATCCTATTACACCTACAAAGTACTTCTAGTTTTTTACTTGTTCTAGGTAAAGCAAATGTCAAGTGTGCGTAGAGTTGTATCGGTGGTCAATAAAATTGAGGGAATATTTGTTCTACCTTTAGCTCCTCGTTGGGTTCGACACTCTTACCTATCGAAAGAGGCTACAATTGATCCCCTATACTTGTGGGTTATCAAGACCTTTTTCTGGCGCCGTTGCCGGGGAGTTATAGCGTGGGGTGAATATTCTCGTGTGTGCTTGTTTGCTTTATCACTAAGTAGTTTTTATGTTGTGCTATTGTTTTCTATCTTTAGTTATGGGTAGGAAACGCAAAATACCAAAAAATTAGTGGTACCTACTGAACCAATGGTTGAAGAACCACTCAAAATCTATCACACTACTGAAGCTTTTTACTTGGATCATCTTCGATCCCTATGTGCTCGGGCTGAAACCCCAACTAGCTTAGTTGAGGGAAAATCTTTAGATGAGCATGCTTGTTATGTGTGACACCGCATATCTAAAAAAGGGAAACTTTTATTGGATCAAATTCATCGTTTGCAGTGATATGCTTGGAATTTATGTGAAATATATGATTGTACTTGTTGTTCTAAAGACCCTAAGAAACACCTTCCTTACCAATGTGAGTTTAGTAATAATGGAATCGTATCTTCGTATACTAAGGGTGTTTAAAATTACTATGATGTTCAACAAATTGAAGAATTTGTTGCTTTTAGGGGTACTTGTGAAATTGCTTCTTTTATTGAAGAGTGTGATACTACTCTCTACAAATCTGAAAATTTGGCCATACTTAAATATTGCTATGATAATTATGCTTCTAATTCCTATGTTGAACCATATATTGAGGACTCCTCCGCTGTCCAAGAAGAGACTAATATTTTGTAGGAGTCTATGGAAGAAGGAATTGATGAAACTATGGGCTCATTGGATGAAAAAGATGATGAGGAGAGCGAAGAACAAAAGGAGGAAGAGCAGATTAGCTACCCGTTGTGACGCCCCCAATTTGACCGTACACTAATCATGCACGCAAATGTGTACGATCAAGATCAGGGACTCACGGGAGGATATCACAACACAACTCTAAAACATAATTAAGTCATACAAGCATCATAATACAAGCCAGGGGCCTCGAGGGCTCGAATACAAGTGCTCGATCATAGACGAGTCAGTGGAAGCAACAATATGTGAGTAAAGACATAAGTTAAACAAGTTTGCCTTAAGAAGGCTAGCACAAATTGGGATATAGATCGAAAGAGGCGCAGGCCTCCTGCCTGGGATCCTCCTAAACTACTCCTGGTCGTCGCCAGCAGGCTGCACGTAGTAGTAGGCACCTCCCGAGTAGTAGTAGTCGTCATCGACGGTGGCATTTGGCTCCTGGGCTCCAACGTCTGGTCGCAGCAATCGGGTATAGAAAAGGGGAAAAGAGGGAGCAAAGCAACCGTGAGTACTCATCCAAAGTACTCGCAAGAAAGGAGCTACAATACATATGTATGCATTGGTATCAAAAGGAATAAGGGTATCTTATGTGGGCTGAACTGCAGAATGCCGGAATAAGAGGGGGGTAGCTAGTCCTTTCGAAGACTACGCTTCTGGTAACCTCCATCTTGCAGCAGGAGAAGAGAGTAGATGGTAAGTTCACCAAGTAGCATCGTGTAGCATAAACCTAACCGACGATCCTCCCCTCGTCGCCCTGTGAGAGAGCGACCACCGGCTGTATCTGGCACTTGGAATGGTGTGTTTTACTAAGTATCCGGTTCTAGTTGTCATAAGGTCAAGGTACAACTCCAAGTCGTCCTGTTACCGAAGATCACGGCTAATAGAATAGATTAACTTCCCTGCAGGGGTGCACCACATAACCCAACACGCTCGATCCCATTTGGCCGGACACACTTTTCTGGGTCATCCCGGCATCGGAAGATCAACATGTCGCAGCCCTACCTAGGCACAACAAAGAGGTCAGCACGCCAGTCTAAATCCTATGGCGCAGGGGTCTGGGCCCATCGCCCTTTGCACACCTGGATGTTGCGAACGCGGCCAGAAGCAGACCTAGCCTAGCAGGTGTTCCAGTCCAATCCGGCGTGCGCCACTCAGTCGCTGACGACACGAAGGCTTCGGCTGATACCACGACGTCGAGTGCCCATAACTGTCCCCGCGTAGATGGTTAGTGCGTATAGGCCAGTAGCCAGACTCAGATCAAATACCAAGATCTCATTAAACGTGTTATCTAGAAGACACCGCGAACGCCAACCAGGGCCAGGCCCACCTCTCTCCTAGGTGGTCTCAACCTGCCATGTCGCTCGGCCACAAAGATCCACCTAGAGGGCCGTCGGGACAAAGGTCCTTTCAGCCCCCAATCCGTGAATCACTCGCGGGTACTCCTCGAGCCAACCCGACTTTAGTCATCACATGTATCATGTATAAAGTATAGGTATATACCTGTAATACCCTCGATGCGACTATATCTCCCATGTGTCGGGGCATGACTTAGAGGCATAATTGCATTGAAGGCATATGTCGCAAGTTAGGAAATCTTCACAACATCCCATGTAATATGCATAATAAAGGGGAGATAACATAGTTCGCTTACACTCGCCACGTCAATCAAGTACATAAATAACATTACATCAACCAAACACTCATGGCCCGACTACGGCGCCAAAATAAAAGAGAACCCAACATGCGATAATGGTCCCGTTCACCCCCAACTGGGCACCACTACTGATCATCGGGAAAGGAAACATAGTAATGTTGAGAGTCTTCGTCGAACTCCCACTTGAGCTCATACGCGTCTCCTGGAGCGGAATCATCAGGCCCTAGATCTGGTGCAATAGTAATCTGTGACCCACAGGGACTCAGCAATCTCGCACCCTCGCGATCAAGACTATTTAAGCTTATAGGTATGGCAAGGTAAATATATATGTGGAGCTGCAGCAAGCGACTAGCAAATATGGTGGGTAACTTATTCGCAAAAGAGAGCGAGAAGAGGAGGCAAAGCGCGAGCGAGAAACTAGGGAGCAACCTGCGCAAACATAACTCCAACACCGTGTCCACTTCCCGGACTCCGCCGAGAAGAGGCCATCAAGGTAACACACTCAGTTGATTCATTTTAATTAAATTAAGGTTCAAGTTATCTACAACCGGACATTAACAAATTCCCATCTGCCCATAACCGCGGGCACGACTTTCGAAAGTTCAAATCCCTGCAGGGGAGTCCCAACTTAGCCCATGATAAGCTCTCACGGTCAATGAAGGAATAGACCTCCTCCCAAGACGTTCCGATCAGACTCGGTATCTCGGTAATTCAAGACACTTCGACAGGTTAAAACAAGACCAGCAACACCGCCCGAATGTGCCGACAAATCCCGATAGGAGCTGCACATATCTCTTTCTCAGGGCACACTCAGATAAGCAATCCGTACAACTAAAACGAGCCCTCGAGTTTCCCCGAGGTGGCGCTGCAAGGGGCTCTAGTTTGGACCAACACTTAGAGGAGCACTGCCCCGGGGGGGTTAAAATAAGATGACCCTTGAGTCTGCAGAACCCAAGGGAAAGAAAAGGCTAGGTGGCAAATGGTAAAACAAGGGTTGGGCATTGCTGGAAAAGCTTTAATCAAGGCGAACTATCAAGGGGTTCCCATTATAACCCAACCGCGTAAGGAACGCAAAATCCGGGAACATAACACCGATATGACGGAAACTAGGGCGGCAAGAGTGGAACAAAACACTAGGCGAGAGGCCAAGCCTTCCACCCTTTACCAAGTATATAGATGCATTAAGATAACAAGGTAACATAATTCCTAAACGACTCAAAAGCTCTACGTCAGGATGCCTTACCAGACCGATGAGGAGACTGGGAAGTAAAAAGAATTCCTAAACTCTCCGATATATAATTCCTAAACGACTCAAAACATTTTTCTAGACACAACTCGGCCGCTAAAAACGATCAAGCAATGGGGCTCCTAAGGTCGGGGAAGGCTCTGATACCAACTTGTAACACCCTCGATGCGACTATATCTCCCACGTGTCGGGGCACGACTTAGAGGCATAATCGCATTGAAGGCATATGTCGCAAGGTAGGCAATCTTCACAACACCCCATGTAATATGCATAATAAAGGGGAGATAACATAGTTGGCTTACACTCTCCACGTCAATCAAGTACATAAATAACATTACATCAACCAAACACTCATGGCCCGACTACGGCGCCAAAATAAAAGAGAACCCAATATGCAACAACGGTCCCGTTCACCCCCAACTGGGCACCACTACTGATCATCGGGAAAGGAAACATAGTAACATTGAGAGTCTTCGTCGAACTCCCACTTGAGCTCATACGCGTCTCCTGGAGCGGAATCATCAGGCCCTGTATCTGGTGTAATAGTAACCTGTGAGCCATAGGGACTCAGCAATCTCGTACCCTCGCGATCAAGACTATTTAAGCTTATAGGTATGGCAAGGTAAATATATATGTGGAGTTGCAGCAAGAGACTAGCAAATATGGCGGCTAACTTATTCGTAAAAGAGAGTGAGAAGAGGAGGCAAAGCGCGAGCGAGAAACTAGGGAGCAACCTGCGCAAATATAACTCCAACACCATGTCCACTTCCCGGACTCCGCCGAGAAGAGGCCATCACGGTAACACACTCAGTTGATTCATTTTAATTAAATTAAGGTTCAAGTTATCTACAAACGGACATTAACAAATTCCCATCTGCCCATAACCGCGGGCACGGCTTTCGAAAGTTCAAATCCCTGCAGGGGAGTCCCAACTTAGCCCATGACAAGCTCTCACGATCAACGAAGGAATAGACCTCCTCCCAAGATGTTCCGATCAGACTCGGTATCTCGGTAATTCAAGACACTTCGACAGGTTAAAACAAGACCAGCAACACCGCCCGAATGTGCCGACAAATCCCAATAGGAGCTGCACATATCTCTTTCTCAGGGCACACTCAGATAAGCAATCCGTACAACTAAAACCAGTCCTCGAGTTTCCCCGAGGTGGCGCTGCAAGGGGCTCTAGTTTGGACCAACACTCAGAGGAGCACTGCCCCGGGGGGGTTAAAATAAGATGACCCTTGAGTCTGCAGAACCCAAGGGAAAGAAAAGGCTAGGTGGCAAATGGTAAAACCAAGGTTGGGTATTGCTGGAAAAGCTTTAATCAAGGCAAACTATCAAGGGGCTCCCATTATAACCCAACCGCGTAAGGAACGCAAAATCCGGGAACATAACACCGATAAGACGGAAACTAGGGCGGCAAGAGTGGAACAAAACACTAGGCGAGAGGCCGAGCCTTCCACCCTTTACCAAGTATATAGATGCATTAAGATAGCAAGGTAACATAATGATATCCCAACAAGTAAATAAATGTTCCAACAAGGAACGGCCTTCAATCTTCACCTGCAACTAGCAACGCTATGAAAGGGGCTGAGCAAAAGCGGTAACATAGCCAATCAACGGTTTGCTAGGACATGGTGGGTTAGAGGTTTGACATGGCAATTTGGGAGGCTTGCAAGCAAGTGGTAGGCATCGTAGCATTGGCAAAGCAAAAGAGCGAGCAAAACTAGCATAGCAAAGATAGTAGTGATTTCGAGGGTATGATCATCTTGCCTGCACAGTTGTCAGAGTTGATTGGATCCTCGAAAGCAAACTCATCGGGCTCCTCATTAGCGAACTCGTCTCCCGGCTCTACCCAAACAAGACAAACAGCAACAAGGATACAATCAACCACGTGCAAAATCAAACAACACGATGCAAAGATGATATGCTATGCGGGATGCGATGCGGGATGCAAAATGCAAGATATGACAGGAAATGCAAGAACCTGGCCTCAACTTGGAAATCCAAGTGTGCCACTGGAAAGATGAGATGAAATCGCTTGAAAACGATATAAAGAACGCCGGAATCGGAGTTACGGTTTGGAAATGTCAAGCGATTCAAAAATGACACCGGTCTGCGATTTACAGCAAGTAGCCATCTAAATGCAACGAAATGAACATGCTACAGCCCCCAAACATGACCACAAAATACATGGCAGGGATGAATACAAGATGCTTAACAAAAGTCTAGCACTGAGCTACGGCCAATTCATACATTAACGGGTTCAAACAAGCATGGCAAAAATGCATATGACGAACATATTTCAGACTTAGTGAAATTAACACTTGTCTGGAATTTCAGATCAGGTAGCCCTCTTCGGAGCAACAAAACTATATGCTACAGGAACTGAACATGGCAAAGTAAAGCATGGCATGGAGATACTCAAAGAGCTTAACAAAAGTCCCTTAGTGACCTTGAGCCAAAAGGGATCAGAAAATACAATTGCAAGCATGTGAACATAGCAAAAACATAACCAGTTTTCACACTTAGTGAAAACTGACACATGCTGGAATATAACTCAAGTAGGCATGTTTATGAGCTCGATGCACTCACTACGGTGAAATTCATGGCAAGACAAGCATACACCCATCAAGAAGACACAAAATTCAAGCTAGACATGGAAAGAACAATAGCATAGCATGCATGGATCAACTACAACATCATCGGCAAAATTGCAAACAAGTTGGCAATCTGCCCAGAATCACAAAGTAGCAAAAGTAGAGCTCGATTGACTCAAGCTAGAGTGCTCCATAATTGCAAACAAATACATGGATGGATAGAGCACTACAATATTAACAAAACATCCTTACTGATCATCCTCAAAAGAGGCACGGATCACTAGGAAACAACATGAACATATGGCATCATGAGATAAACAGGTCCAGGACTTAGTGAAATTACTAAGTCCTTGAAAACAGAATTAGCAAGTGCACCACTTTGCAAGCTTGCACAAGTCACCACACACATCACAAAAATACATGGGTTGCACCTCTGGAAAGATGACAAAACCCTTAACAAAACACATGTAGAGCATCAAGGCATATCATGCACACATTAATCATGGCAAAAATGACAAAAGGCTAAATGGAGTAGCAGATCTGACAATTATCTCAAGTAGCCCTCTTCTAACAGCATTTCGGGCATCAAGATGAGCTCAAATGAAAATGATACAATGGAACGAAATGATGTACTCTCTGAGATGAACATTTTGATATGCTATATGCATGAATCGGAGCTACGGATGCAAAGTTACGGGGCTACGAACATGAGCACTTGGACTGAAATTCTCCGGGACTTAGAAAAAAACAACCCTCAGATCTAGGGTTTGACCGGCACGTGAACCGAGGCGACGGCGGACTCGCCGGATACGATGAAGACGGCGGCGGCCGGGGTCGGTGGCGGCGGATCTCACCGAAGCGCGCTTGTCGGCGGCTCGGGAAGACGGGGGCCGGGCCGGAGG
>NC_041382.1:156354826-156374513 GCF_002162155.2 Triticum dicoccoides | reverse complement strand
GGAGGCGGCGCGGGCGGCTGGGCCGCGGGTGGCGGCGCGCCACGTGGCAGGGCGCCACTGATGCGGGGGCGGCGGCGTGGAGTGTCCAGCGCGGGCGGACAATGTCCGGCGTGTCGGAGGGTATTTTTAGGGTTTCGAAGAGAGGGGATCCGCGAAATTTTGGGAGGGCCTATTTATAGGCATAGAGGGAGCTAGGAGAGTCCAAACGAGGTGCGGTTTTCGGCCACGCGATCGTGATCAAACGCTCTAGATGATGGAGCAGAGTTAGGTGGGTTTTGGGCCAAATTGGAGGGGTGTTGGGCTGCAACACACACGAGGCCTTTTCGGTCCCTCGGTTAACCGTTGGAGTATCAAACGAAGTCCAAATGATACGAAACTTGACAGACGGTCTACCGGTAGTAAACCAAGGCCGCTTGGCAAGTCTCTGTCCAATCCGGAAATGTTTAATTCCCACACATGAAAGAAAGGTAGAAATGGCCACCGGAGGAGAACGAAGCGCCGGAATGCAAAACGGACAATGGGGAAAATGCTCGGATGCATGAGACGAACACGTATGCAAATGCAATGCACATGATGACATGATATGAGATGCATGACCGCGACAACAACACACGGAGACAAAGACCCGAACCCGAGGACATAAATATAACTTAACGCCGGAAACGGCAAGAGTTGGAGTACAAATTGGGAAAGTTACATCTGGGGTGTTACAACACTCCACCACTACGAAAGGATCTCGTCCCGAGATCTAGGACTGAAAGAACGCCGGGTACTCAGAACGGAGGTGATCCTCGCGTTCCCAGGTAGCTTCACGGTCGGAATGGTGTGACCACTTGACTTTGAGAAATTTGATTGACTTGTTGCGAGTCTTGCGTTCAGTCCCTTCAAGAATAGCAACTGGGTGCTCACGATAGGAGAGATCTTCTTGGAGCTCAATATCCTCGAAGTTAACGGTGCGGTCAGGAGTCTTGAAGCACTTTCGAAGATAAGAGACATGGAACACGTCATGAACATTTGCAAAGTTTGAAGGAAGCTTGAGTTCATAGGCGAGGTCGCCTCTCTTGCTGACAATCTTGAAAGGTCCCACTATCTAGGGGCAAGCTTCCCTTTGATATCGAAGCGACGAGTACCTTTCATAGGAGAGACGCGGAGGTAAACATGATCTCCGATCTCTAAAACCAAATCATGGTGCTTACTATCATAGTAGCTCTTCTGGCGGGATTGGGATGCTTTGAGGTTATCACGAATGACTTTGCACATTTCTTCTGCCTCTGGGATTAAGTCATTACCCAAAAGCTGACGTTCACCGGTTTCAGACCAGTTGAGAGGGGTACGGCACTTCCTACTATACAGAATTTCAAATGGGGCCTTGCCCGAACTTGCTTGAAAACTGTTGTTGTAGGAGAATTCAGCATAAGGAAGACAATCCTCCCACTTCATGCCGAAGGAGATCACACAAGCCCTGAGCATATCTTCAAGAATCTGGTTGACACGCTCGACTTGACCGCTAGTTTGAGGATGGAAAGCTGTGCTGAAGCGGATGTTCGTGCCCATGGCCTTCTGAAAAGAATCCCAAAACTTCGAGGTAAAGATGCTGCCACGGTCTGAAGAGATCACTTGTGGAATACCGTGCAGAGAGACAATACGAGAGGTATAGAGTTCCGCCAATTGAGCTGCAGTGATCGACTCTTTGATAGGCAGAAAGTGAGCCACTTTGGTGAGTTTGTCGATGACAACAAATATAGCATCATTGCCACGCTTGGACTTTGGAAACCCAGTCATGAAGTCCTTTTCAATGTGGTCAAACTTCCATTCTGGAATGGCAAGAGGTTGGAGGAGACCAGCTGGCCTTTGGTGTTCTGCCTTCACTCTTCTGTAGACATCACATTCATTCACGAACTGAGCAATCTCACGCTTCATTCAAGTCCACCAATAAGCTTGCTTAAGGTCCTGATACATCTTCGTGCTCCCAGGGTGGATGGAGAGGAGAGAATTGTGAGCCTCGTTCAAGATCACTTTACGAAGGTCACCTTTGGGTACAACAATACGATCCTCGAAGAAGAGAGTGTCCTTGTCATCAAGGTGGTAGCACTTGTACTTGGGTTGACTCTTGGCAATCCCAATCTTCACCTTTTTCACCATAGCATCAAGAAGCTGGGCTTGGCGAATCTGGTCTTCCAAGGTAGGAGAGACTAGAAGGTTAGCGAGGAAACCTTGAGGAACAACTTGCAGATTAAGTTTGCGGAAGGCTTCACAAAGCTCGGGTTGATAAGGCTTGAGAATCAGACTGTTGCAGTAAGCTTTCCTGCTCAATGCGTCAGCAATCACATTGGCCTTGCCTGGAGTATACTCAATACTCGGATTATACTCTTGAATCATTTCGACCCATCGAGTCTGCCTGAGGTTGAGATTAGGCTGAGTGAAGATGTACTTGAGACTCTTGTGATCAGTGAAAATGTCCACTTTTCTTCCCAATAGAAGATGTCTCCAAGTCAAAAGAGCATGCACAACTGCCGCCAACTCGAGATCATGAGTGGGGTAGTTCTTCTCATTAGGCTTCAACTGGCGAGAGGTATAAGCAACAACTTTCTTCTCTTGCATCAAAACTGCGCCAAGACCTTGGAGAGAGGCATCACAAAAGACCTCGTACGGCTTGGATTCATCAGGCGGAGTGAGAACTGGAGCAGTGATCAATTTCTCTTTCAAAGTGTTGAAAGCAATGTCACACTCCGGAGACCAAACGTACTTGACGTGCTTCTGGAGAAGATTAGAGAGAGGCTTCGCGATCTTAGAAATGTTTTCAACGAATCTTCGGCAGTAGCTTGCGAGACCGAGGAAGCTACGGAGTTGCTTCACGTTCTGAGGAGGTTCCCAATTCACAATTGCAGACACCTTCTCAGGATTCACGGCAATGCCCTTGGCAGAGATGATATGACCAAGATAAAGAACCTCATGTTGGGTTTCGTAGTAATTTCAAAAAATTTCCTACGCACACGCAAGATCATGGTGATGCATAGCAACGAGAGGGGAGAGTGTTGTCTACGTACCCACGCAGACCGACTACGGAAGCGTTGACACAACGTAGAGGAAGTAGTCGTACGTATTCACAATCCAACCGATCAAGCACCGAAACTACGGCACCTCCGAGTTTGAGCACACCTTCAGCTCGATGACGATACCCGGACTCTGATCCAGCAAAGTGTCGGGGAAGAGTTCCGTCAGCACGATGGCATGGTGACGATCTTGATGTACTACAGCAGCAGGGCTTCGCCTAAACTCCGCTACAGTATTATCGAGGACTATGGTGGCTAGGGGCGCCGCACACGGCTAAGGAATAGATCACGTGGATCAACTTGTGTTTTTCTGGGGTGCCTCTGCCTCAGTATATAAAGGATCCAAGGGGAAGGGGGCCGCCGACCAGGAGGAGGGCGCAGGAGGAGTCCTACTCTTCTGGGAGTAGGACTCCCCCCCCCCCCAATCCTAGTTGGACTAGGATTCCCCGAGGGGGAAAGAGAGAGAGGGGGGCCGGCCACCTCTCCTAGTCCTAATAGGACTAGGGGAGGGGGGAGGGGCGCGGCCACCTTGGGCTGCCCCTTTCTCCTTTCCACTAAGGCCCATGAAGGCCCATATGGCTCCCTGGGGGTTTCAGTAACCTCCCGGTACTCCGGTAAAATCCCGATTTCACCCGGAACACTTCCGATATCCAAACATAGGCTTCCAATATATCAATATTTATGTCTCGACCATTTCAAGACTCCTCGTCATGTCCGTGATCACATCCGGGACTCCGAACAACCTTCGGTACATCGAAATGCATAAACTCATAATATAACTGTCATCGTAACCTTAAGCGTGCGGACCCTACGGGTTCGAGAACAATGTAGACATGACCGAGACACGTCTCCGGTCAATAACCAATAGCGGGACCTGGATGCCCATATTGGCTCCTACATATTCTACGAAGATCTTTATCGGTCAGACCGCATAACAACATACGTTGTTCCCTTTGTCATCGGTATGTTACTTGCCCGAGATTCGATCGTTGGTATCCAATACCTAGCTCAACCTCGTTACCGGCAAGTCTCTTTACTCGTTCCGTAATACATCATCCCGCAACTAACTCATTAGTTGCAATGCTTGCAAGGCTTAAGTGATGTGCATTACCGAGAGGGCCCAGAGATACCTCTCCGACAATCGGAGTGACAAATCCAAATCTCGAAATACGCCAACCCAACATCTACCTTTGGAGACACCTGTAATGCTCCTTTATAATCACCCAGTTACGTTGTGACGTTTGGTAGCACCCAAAGTGTTCCTCCGGCAAACGGGAGTTGCATAATCTCATAGTCATAGGAACATGTATAAGTCATGAAGAAAGCAATAGCAACATACTAAATGATCGGGTGCTAAGCTAATGGAATGGGTCATGTCAATCAGATCATTCAACTAATGATGTGATCCCGTTAATCAAATAACAACTCCTTTGTCTATGGTTAGGAAACATAACCATCTTTGATTAACGAGCTAGTCAAGTAGAGGCATACTAGTGACACTCTGTTTGTCTATGTATTCACACATGTATTATGTTTCCGGTTAATACAATTCTAGCATGAATAATAAACATTTATCATGAAATAAGGAAATAAATAATAACTTTATTATTGCCTCTAGGGCATATTTCCTTCAGTCTCCCACTTGCACTAGAGTCAATAACCTAGATCACATCACTATGCGATTAACATCGATAGTTCACATCATCATGTGATTAACACCCATAGTTCACATCGCCATGTGACCAACACCCAAAGGGTTTACTAGATTCGGTAATCTAGTTCACATCGCTATGCGATTAACACCCAAAGAGTACTAAGGTGTGATCATGTTTTGCTTGTGAGAGAATCTTAGTCAACGGTCTTTCACATTCAGATCCGTTATGTATTTTGCAATTTTCTATGTCTACAATGCTCTGCACGGAGCTACTCTAGCTAATTGCTCCCACTTTCAATATGTATCTAGATCGAGACTTAGAGTCATCCAGATTAGTGTCAAAACTTGCATCGATGTAACCCTTTACGGCGAACCTTTTTGTCACGTCCATAATCGAGAAACATATCCTTATTTCACTAAGGATAATTCTGACCGCTGTCCAGTGATCTACTCCTAGATCACTATTGTACTCCCTTGCCAAATCAGTGCAGGGTACACAATAGATCTGGTATACAGCATGACATACTTTATAGAACCTATGGCAAGGCATAGGGAATGACTTTCATTCTCTTTCTATCTTCTGCCGTGGTCGGGCTTTGAGTCTTACTCAACTTCACACCTTGTAATACAGGCAAGAACTCTTTCTTTGACTGCTCCATTTTGAACTACTTCAAAATCTTGTCAAGGTATGTACTCATTGAAAAAACTTATCAAGCGTCTTGATCTATCTCTATAGATCTTGAAGCTCAATATGTAAGCAGCTTCACCGAAGTCTTTCTTTGAAAAACTCCTTTCAAACACTCCTTTATGCTTTACAGAATAATTCTACATTATTTCCGATCAACAATATGTCATTCACATATACTTATCAGAAATTTTGTAGTGCTCCCACTCACTTTCTTGTAAATACAGGCTTCACCGCAAGTGTATATAAAACTATATGCTTTGATCAACTCATTAAAGCGTATATTCCAACTCTGAGATGCCTGCACCAGTCCATAGATGGATCGCTGGAGCTTGCACAATTTGTTAGCACCTTTCGGATTGACAAAACCTTCTGGTTGCATCATATACAACTCTTGTTTAATAAATCCATTAAGGAATGCAGTTTTGTTTATCTATTTGCCAGATTTCATAAAATGCGGCAATTACTAACATGATTCAGACAGACTCAAGCATAGATATGAGTGAGAAACTCTCATCGTAGTCAACACCTTGAACTTGTCGAAAACCTTTTTGCGACAATTCTAGCTTTGTTAGATAGTAACACTACTATCAGCGTCCGTCTTCCTCTTGAAGATCCATTTATTTTCTATGGCTTGCCGATCATCGGGCAAGTCAACCAAAGTCCATACTTTGTTCTCATACATGGATCCCATCTCAGATTTTATGGCCTCAAACCATTTCGCGGAATCTGGGCTCATCATCGCTTCCTCATAGTTCGCAAGTTTGTCATGGTCTAGTAACATGACTTCCAGAACAGGATTACCATACCACTCTGGTGCGGATTTCACTCTGGTTTACCTACGAGATTCAGTAGTAACTTGATCTGAAGTTACATGATCATCATCATTAGCTTCCTCACTAATTGGTGTAGTAGTCACAAGAAAAGAATTTCTGTGATGAACTACTTTCCAATAAGGGAGAAGGTACAATTACCTTATCAAGTTTTCTACTTTCCTCCCACTCACTTCTTTCGAGAGAAACTCCTTCTCTAGAAAGTTTCTGAATTTAGCAACAAAAGTCTTGCCTTCGGATCTGTGATAGAAGGTGTATCCAATAGTTTCCTTTGGATATCCTATGAAGACACATTTCTCCGATTTGGGTTTGAGCTTATCAGGTTGAAACTTTTTCACATAAGCATCACAACCCCAAACTTTTAGAAACGACAACTTTGGTTTCTTGCCAAACCACAGTTCATAAGGCGTCGTCTCAACGGATTTTGATGGTGCCCTATTTAACGTGAATGCAGCTATCTCTAATGCATAACCCCAAAACGATAGTGGTAGATCGGTAAGATACATCATAGATTGCACTATATCCAATAAAGTACGGTTATGATGTTCGGACACACCATTACATTGTGGTGTTCCAGGTGGCATGAGTAGCGAAACTATTTCACATTGTTTTTAACTGAAGGCCAAACTCGTAACTCAAATACTCTTCTCTACGATCAGATCGTAGAAACTTTATTTTCTTGTTACGATGATTTTTCACTTCACTCTGAAATTCTTTGAACTCTTCAAATGTTTCAGACTTATGTTTCATCAAGTAGATATACTCATATCTGCTCAAATCATCTGTGAAGATCAGAAAATAATGATACTTGTCGCGAGCCTCAATATTCATCGGACCACATACATCAGTATGTATGATTTCCAACAAATCTGTTGCTCGCTCCATTGTTCCGAAGAACAGAGTCTTAGTCATCTTGCCCATGAGGCATGGTTCGCAAGGATCAACTGATTCATAATCAAGTGATTCCAAAAACCCATCAGCATGGAGTTTCTTCATGCACTTTACACCAATATGACCTAAACGGCAGTGCTACAAATAAGTTGCACTATCATTATTAACTTTGCATCTTTTGGTTTCAATATTATGATTATGTGTATCACTACGATCGAGATCCAACGAACTATTTTCATTGGGTGTGTAACCATATGAGGTTTTATTCATATAAACAGAACAACAATTTATTCTCTTACTTAAATGAATAACCGTATTACAATAAACATGATCAAATCATATTCTTGCTCAACGCAAATACTAAATAACACTTATTTAGGTTCAACACTAATCTCGAAATTATAGGGAGTGTGCGATGATGATCATATCAATCTTGGAACCACTTCCAACACACATCGTCACTTTACCCTTAACTAGTCTCTGTTTATTCTGCGACTCCCGTTTCAAGTTACTAATCTTAGCAACTGAACTAGTATCAAATACTGAGGGTTTTCTATAAACACTAGTAAAGTACACATCAATAACATGTATATCAAATATACTTATGTTCATTTTGCCATCCTTCTTATCCGCCAATCACTTGGGGTAGTTCCGCTTCAAGTGACCAGCCCCTTTGCAGTAGAAGCACTTAGTCTTAGGCTTAGGACCAGACTTGGGCTTCTTCACTTGAGCAGCAACTTGCTTGCTGTTCTTCTTGAAGTTCCCCTTCTTCCCTCTGCCCTTTTCTTGAAACTAGTGAACTTGTCAACCATCAATACTTGATGTTTTTCTTGATTTCTACCTTCGTTGATTTCAGCATCACGAAGAGCTTGGGAGTTGTTACTGTTATCCCTTGCATATTATAGTTCATCACGAAGTTCTACTAACTTGGTGATGGTGACTAGAGAATTCTGTCAATCACTATCTTATCTGGAAGATTAACTCCCACTTGATTCAAGCGATTGTAGTACCCAGACAATCTGAGCACATGCTCACTAGTTGAGCGATTCTCCTCCATCTTTTAGCTATAGAACTTGTTGGACACTTCAAATCTCTCAACTCGGGTATTTGCTTGAAATATTAACTTCAACTCCTGGAACATCTCATATGGTCCATGATGTTCAAAACGTCTTTGAAGTCCCAATTCTAAGCCGTTAAGCATGGTGCACTTAAACTATCAAGTAGTCATCATATTGAGCTAGCCAAACGTTCATAATGTCTGCATCTGCTCCTGCAATAGGTCTGTCACCTAGCGGTGCATCAAGGACATAATTCTTCTGTGCAGCAATGAGGATAAACCTCAGATCACGGATCCAATCCGCATTATTGCTACTAACATATTTCAACACAATTTTCTCTAGGAACATATCAAAATAAACATATGAAAGCAACAACGCGAGCTATTGATCTACAACATAGATATGCTAATACTACCAGGACTAAGTTCATGATAAATTAAAGTTCAATTAATCATATTACTTAAGAACTCCCACTTAGATAGACATCCCTCTAATCCTTTAAGTGATCACGTGATCCAAATCAACTAAACCATAACCGATCATCACGTGAGATGGAGTAGTTTTCAATGGTGAACATCGTTATGTTGATCATATCTACTATATGATTCACGCTCGACCTTTTGGTCTCCGTGTTCCGAGGCCATATCTGCATATGCTAGGCTCGTCAAGTTTAACCTGAGTATTCTGCGTGTGCAAAACTGTCTTGCACCCGTTGTAGATGGACGTAGAGCTTATCACACCCGATCATCACGTGGTGTCTGGGCACGACGAACTTTGGCAACGGTGCATAATCAGGGAGAACACTTCTTGATAATTTAGTGAGAGATCATCTTATAATGCTACCGTCAATCAAAGCAAGATAAGATGCATAAAAGATAAACATCACATGCAATCAATATAAGTGATATGATATGGCCATCATCATCTTGTGCCTGTGATCTCCATCTCCGAAGCACCGTCATGATCACCATCGTCACCGGCGTGACACCTTGATCTCCATTGTAGCATCGTTGTCGTCTCGCCAAGCTTGTGCTTCTACGACTATCGCTACCGCTTAGTGATAAAAGTAAAGCATTACATCGCGATAGCATTGCATACAATAAAACGACAACCATAAGGCTCCTGCCAGTTGCCGATAACTCGTTTACAAAACATGATCATCTCATACAATAAAATTCAGCATCATGCCTTGACCATATCACATCACAACATGCCCTGCAAAAACAAGTTAGACGTCCTCTACTTTGTTGTTGCAAGTTTCACGTGGCTGCTACGGGCTTAAGCAAGAACCAATCTCACCTACGCATCAAAAGCACAACGATAGTTTGTCAAATAGACTCCGTTTTAACCTTCGCAAGGACCGGGCGTAGCCACACTTGGTTCAACTAAAGTTGGAGAGACAGTCGCCCGCAAGCCACCTATGTGCAAAGCACGTCGGGGGAACCGGTCTCGCGTAAGCGTACGCGTAATGTTGGTCCGGGTCGTCTCGTCCAACAATGCCGCCGAACCAAAGTATGACATGCTGGTAGGCAGTATGACTTATATCGCCCACAACTCACTTGTGTTCTACTCGTGCATATAACATCAACATAAATAACCTAGGCTCGGATGCCACTGTTGGGTTTCGTAGTAATTTCAAAAAAAATCCTACGCACACACAAGATCATGGTGATGCATAGCAACGAGAGGGGAGAGTGTTGTCTACGTACCCACGCAGACCGACTGCGGAAGCGTTGACACAACATAGAGGAAGTAGTCGTATGTCTTCACGATCCAACCGATCAAGCACCGAAACTACGGCACCTCCGAGTTCGAGCACACCTTCATCTCGATGACGATACCCGGACTCCGATCCAGCAAAGTGTCGGGGAAGAGTTCCGTCAGCACGACGGCGTGGTGACGATCTTGATGTACTACAGCAGCAGGGCTTCGCCTAAACTCCGCTACAGTATTATCGAGGACTATGGTGGCTAGGGGCGCCACACACGGCTAAGGAATAGATCACGTGGATCAACTTGTGTGTTTCTGGGGTGCCTCTGCCTCAGTATATAAAGGAGCCAAGGGGGAGGGGGCGTCGGCCAGGAGGAGGGCGCAGGAGGAGTCCTACTCCTTCCGGGAGTAGGACTCCCCCCCCCCCAATCCTAGTTGGACTAGGATTCCCCGAGGGGGAAAGAGAGAGAGGGGGGCCGGCCACCTCTCCTAGTCCTAATAGGACTAGGGGAGGGGGGAGGCGCGCGGCCACCTTGGGCTGCCCCTTTATCCTTTCCACCAAGGCCCATGAAGGCCCATATGGCCCCCGGGAGGTTCCGGTAACCTCCCGGTACTCCGGTAAAATCCCAATTTCACCCGGAACACTTCCGATATCCAAACATAGGCTTCCAATATATCAATATTTATGTCTCGACCATTTCGAGACTCCTCGTCATGTCCGTGATCACATCCGGGACTCCGAACAACCTTCGGTACATCAAAATGCATAAACTCATAATATAACTGTCACCGTAACCTTAAGCGTGCGGACCCTACGGGTTGGAGAACAATGTAGACATGACTGAGACACGTCTCCGGTCAATAACCAATAGCGGGACCTGGATGCCCATATTGGCTCCTACATATTCTACGAAGATCTTTATCGGTCAGACCGCATAACAACATACGTTGTTCCCTTTGTCATCGGTATGTTACTTGCCCGAGATTCGATCGTCGGTATCCAATACCTAGCTCAATCTCGTTACCGGCAAGTCTCTTTACTCGTTCCGTAATACATCATCGCGCAACTAACTCATTAGTTGCAATGCTTTCAAGGCTTAAGTGATGTGCATTACCGAGAGGGCCCAGAGATACCTCTCCGACAATCGGAGTGACAAATCCTAATCTCGAAATACGCCAACCCAACATCTACCTTTGGAGACACCTGTAATGCTCCTTTATAATCACCCAGTTACATTGTGACGTTTGGTAGCACCCAAAGTGTTCCTCCGGCAAACGGGAGTTGCATAATCTCATAGTCATAGGAACATGTATAAGTCATGAAGAAAGCAATAGCAACATACTAAACGATCGGGTGCTAAGCTAATGGAATGGGTCATGTCAATCAGATCATTCAACTAATGATGTGATCCCGTTAATCAAATAACAACTCCTTTGTCTATGGTTAGGAAACATAACCATCTTTGATTAACGATCTAGTCAAGTAGAGGCATACTAGTGACACTCTGTTTGTCTATGTATTCACACATGTATTATGTTTCCGGTTAATACAATTCTAGCATGAATAATAAACATTTATCATGAAATAAGGAAATAAATAATAACTTTATTATTGCCTCTAGGGCATATTTCCTTCACCTCATCGAGCCAAAATTCACACTTGGAGAACTTGGCGTAGAACTGATGTTCCCTGAGCTTATCAAGAACCAAACGCAAGTGCTTGGCATGATCTTCCTTGTTCTTGGTGAAAACCAGAATGTCATTGAGATAGACCAAAACGAAGTCATTGGTGTAGGCGTTGAAGATGATGTTCATCATGCGAGAGAACGTCGGAGGAGCGTTGACGAGGCCAAAAGACATGACAGTGTATTCATATGAACCAAAGCTTGTCCTGAAAGCCGTCTTGGGAATATCTTGCTCACGGATTCGAATCTGATGATAACCCATACAAAGATCAAGCTTGGAGAATACTTGAGCACCTTTGAGTTGTTCGAACAGCTCATTGATGTTGGGAAGTGGGTATTTTGTTCTTGATGATCTTCTTGTTCACAGGACGGTAATGAACGCAAAGTCGGTCCGTTCCATCCTTCTTCTTCACAAAAAGAACACCACAACCCCACGGAGAAGAACTAGGCCGGATGAGACCCATTTTCTCTTGAATATCGAGTTGCTTCTTCAGCTCCTTCAACTCTTCAGGTTCGAGCTTGTAAGGACGCTTGCACACAGGTTCCGTGCCAGGCTCAAGATCAATAACGAATTCAACTGGCCGGTGCGGAAGCATTCCTGGGAGCTCTTCTGGAAAGACGTCTTGATATTCGAAAATGACTGGAATTTGAGGGATAGCGTCCAATTCACCCCTCTCATTGAGAGAAAACAGACGGATGGTATTATCCCGAGCGGCAAAGACAATTACATCCTCAGATGAATGAGTCAATTGAATCTGCCTGGCTGCACAATCAAGCTGAGCCTTGTGCTTAGAAAGCCAATCCATCCCGAGAATAAGATCAATATCTGAGTCACCAAGAACATTTGGAGAGGACAAGAACTTATAGTCACCCAAAGTGATTGTAACATCCGGAACGCATACTCGAGATGTCATTTGACGGGCCGGAGAGACAATAGCCAACGGTTTCGGTAACACTTGAGTAACAAAATCATGCTTAGATGCAAAAGGTCTCGAGATGAAACAATTCGATGCACTAGTGTCAAAAAGAACTTTTGCAGGAATATCATTAACAGGAAGGTTACCCATGATCACATCTGACGAGTCCTATGCCTGAGCTGCATTCATCAAGTTGACCTTGGCGTGCTTGGGGTTATGCTTGACCACAGCTGTACTTGCCGATCTGACAGGAGGAGGAGGAGGAGGAAGACGCCTCTGGTTGAAACACTTGTTGGTATAGTGACCCTTCTGTTGGCACTTGTTGCACGTGACCTCTAAAAGCGGACGGTGATACGGAGCACTCGATCTTGGAGCTTGAGACGAAGTCTTGTTCTGAAAGCCAGGGTTGGGTGGGTGGGAAGAACCACTGCCACCTTTGCTCTTCTGCTGAGACGGCTGACGGAAGGGAGGAGGAGGAAGCCAATACTTCTGCTGCTTGGCCACTTGAGTATAGGAAGAAGAAGTAACATCTCTGACTCGCTTCTTGGAAGCATCACACTTCAACTGAGCAGGCTCTTGCTTCAGTGCCATGTTGTAGAACTCATCGTATCTCAAGGGTTCGAAGAGAACAAGAGCTAGCTGAATTTCTTCTCTGAGACCACCCCTGAACTGGTATATCATGCTCTTCTCATTAGGGACGTCCTGCTTGGCAAAGCGGGTGAGCTTCTGGAACAACTTGTTGTAGTCATAGACAGACAAAGAGCCTTGCTTCAGATTGCGGAATTCCTCACGCTTGCTTTCAACCACGCTATGCGGAATATGGTGAGATCGGAAATCTCGACGGAAATCATCCCAAGTGATAACACGTCCACCTCGGGAATCCTTGTACTGCTGGAACCATTCTGCAGCTTGATCTTTGAGTTGGAAGGAAGAAAACTTGACAAAGTCCTCAGGCCTGACGTTACTGCACTCGAAATGCTTGCACAGATCCACTAGCCAATCATCAACATCGGTTGCCTCAACACAATTGCTGAAAGCCTTTGGCCCGTTAGCAAGGAACTGGTTGAGTGTAGCAAAGTGATTCTGATTGCTGCCTTGATTCCCTTGGTTGCCTTGATTTCGCTCTTGGAGAATTTGCATGATCAACTGTGTGTTTGCATTGGTTGCGGCCATCACAGCTTGCCATGCCTCTGGAGGAGGTGGAGGTGGTGGCGGATCAGGATTCGGAGTCGTGCGTGTTGGAGGAGCCATCCTGAAGAGGTTGACCACCATTAGCACATTGACAGACAAATATTGAAGCTGAATCCAACGGAATGAAAATTGCAACATATAGTCTTCACATCCGAACAAAATGAACGAATGCATTCCTCTTGAAATGGTCACATATCCATAAATTGAGAAGCCACGTAGAATTAAGGTAGAGAAATAAATCAACAAGGTACGGATCAAGAACGAATAATCGGTAACAAATCCCAATCTCAAACCAATATCCGTGGAAGAAGAACTAGAGCTACTAGAATTCCCACCTATGAAACTCCCGAACCTTTCTGGTTATGCAATCAGGTGTTGGGGATACAGGGAAAGCATAATATCTCACCCAAACTAGCAATTCCTACATCTAGTTGTATCCATCCTTCAACACATAACCAAGAAACCTTCGGAAACCATCTACCTCAACCTTCGAAAAGCATCCTCTATACAACTTATGGCGATACTCCCGAACTCCCGCCCCAGTACTGGGTGGCGTCGAGGTTATCTCACCAATGAACTGCATAAAAGAGATTTTCGATGTCGGCGTACTAGACTCAGGTATTCCAGAACTGCAACGATAAAATTATGATGACAACACCTAAGAGCTCAACTCCCCGGGACACTTCCACTAAACCCCTGACAGGAGGCACCAAGACAATGTTCTCATCATAAAACCATCGGAACGATTCCAAGATACCCGCGTGATCCTAAAAAAAATTTAGTGAAATTTGAGAAGAGAAGAGTCAAAGCTCTACGTCAGGATGCCTTACCAGACCGATGAGGAGACTGGGAAGTAAAAAGAATTCCTAAACTCTCCGATATATAATTCCTAAACGACTCAAAACATTTTTCTAGACACAACTCGGCCGCTAAAAACGATCAAGCAATGGGGCTCCTAAGGTCGGGGAAGGCTCTGATACCAACTTGTAACACCCTCGATGCGACTATATCTCCCACGTGTCGGGGCACGACTTAGAGGCATAATCGCATTGAAGGCATATGTCGCAAGTTAGGCAATCTTCACAACACCCCATGTAATATGCATAATAAAGGGGAGATAACATAGTTGGCTTACACTCTCCACGTCAATCAAGTACATAAATAACATTACATTAACCAAACACTCATGGCCCGACTACGGCGCCAAAATAAAAGAGAACCCAATATGCGACAACGGTCCCGTTCACCCCCAACTGGGCACCACTACTGATCATCGGGAAAGGAAACATAGTAACATTGAGAGTCTTCATCGAACTCCCACTTGAGCTCATACGCGTCTCCTGGAGCGGAATCATCAGGCCCTGTATCTGGTGTAATAGTAATCTGTGAGCCATAGGGACTCAGCAATCTCGTACCCTCGCGATCAAGACTATTTAAGCTTATAGGTATGGCAAGGTAAATATATATGTGGAGCTGCAGCAAGAGACTAACAAATATGGTGGCTAACTTATTCGTAAAAGAGAGTGAGAAGAGGAGGCAAAGCGCGAGCGAGAAACTAGGGAGCAACCTGCGCAAATATAACTCCAACACCATGTCCACTTCCCGGACTCCGCCGAGAAGAGGCCATCACGGTAACACACTCAGTTGATTCATTTTAATTAAATTAAGGTTCAAGTTATCTACAAATGGACATTAACAAATTCCCATCTGCCCATAACCGCGGGCACGGCTTTCGAAAGTTCAAATCCCTGCAGGGGAGTCCCAACTTAGCCCATGACAAGCTCTCACGGTCAACGAAGGAATAGACCTCCTCCCAAGATGTTCCGATCAGACTCGGTATCTCGGTAATTCAAGACACTTCGACAGGTTAAAACAAGACCAGCAACACCGCCCGAATGTGCCGACAAATCCCAATAGGAGCTGCACATATCTCTTTCTCAGGGCACACTCAGATAAGCAATCCGTACAACTAAAACCAGTCCTCGAGTTTCCCCGAGGTGGCGCTGCAAGGGGCTCTAGTTTGGACCAACACTCAGAGGAGCACTGCCCCGGGGGGGTTAAAATAAGATGACCCTTGAGTCTGCAGAACCCAAGGGAAAGAAAAGGCTAGGTGGCAAATGGTAAAACCAAGGTTGGGTATTGCTGGAAAAGCTTTAATCAAGGCAAACTATCAAGGGGCTCCCATTATAACCCAACCGCGTAAGGAACGCAAAATCCGGGAACATAACACCGATATGACGGAAACTAGGGCGGCAAGAGTGGAACAAAACACTAGGCGAGAGGCCGAGCCTTCCACCCTTTACCAAGTATATAGATGCATTAAGATAGCAAGGTAACATAATGATATCCCAACAAGTAAATAAATGTTCCAACAAGGAACGGCCTTCAATCTTCACCTGCAACTAGCAACGCTATGAAAGGGGCTGAGCAAAAGCGGTAACATAGCCAATCAACGGTTTGCTAGGACATGGTGGGTTAGAGGTTTGACATGGCAATTTGGGAGGCTTGCAAGCAAGTGGTAGGCATCGTAGCATTGGCAAAGCAAAAGAGCGAGCAAAACTAGCATAGCAAAGATAGTAGTGATTTCGAGGGTATGATCATCTTGCCTGCACAGTTGTCAGAGTTGATTGGATCCTCGAAAGCAAACTCAACGGGCTCCTCGTTAGCGAACTCGTCTCCCGGCTCTACCCAAACAAGACAAACAGCAACAAGGATACAATCAACCACGTGCAAAATCAAACAACATGATGCAAAGATGATATGCTATGCGGGATGCGATGCGGGATGCAAAATGCAAGATATGACAGGAAATGCAAGAACCTGGCCTCAACTTGGAAATCCAAGTGTGCCACTGGAAAGATGAGATGAAATCGCTTGAAAACGATATAAAGAACGCCGGAATCGGAGTTACGGTTTGGAAATGTCAAGCGATTCAAAAATGACACCGGTCTGCGATTTACAGCAAGTAGCCATCTAAATGCAACGAAATGAACATGCTACAGCCCCCAAACATGACCACAAAATACATGGCAGGGATGAATACAAGATGCTTAACAAAAGTCTAGCACTGAGCTACGGCCAATTCATACATTAACGGGTTCAAACAAGCATGGCAAAAATGCATATGACGAACATATTTCAGACTTAGTGAAATTAACACTTGTCTGGAATTTCAGATCAGGTAGCCCTCTTCGGAGCAACAAAACTATATGCTACAGGAACTGAACATGGCAAAGTAAAGCATGGCATGGAGATACTCAAAGAGCTTAACAAAAGTCCCTTAGTGACCTTGAGCCAAAAGGGATCAGAAAATACAATTGCAAGCATGTGAACATAGCAAAAACATAATCAGTTTTCAGACTTAGTGAAAACTGACACATGCTGAAATATAACTCAAGTAGGCATGTTTACGAGCTCGATGCACTCACTACGGTGAAAGTCATGGCAAGACAAGCATACACCCATCAAGAAGGCACAAAATTCAAGGTAGACATGGCAAGAACAATAGCATAGCATGCATGGATCAACTACAACATCATCGGCAAAATTGCAAACAAGTTGGCAATCTGCCCAGAATCACAAAGTAGCAAAAGTAGAGCTCGATTGACTCAAGCTAGGATGCTCCATAATTTCAAACAAATACATGGATGGATAGAGCACTACAATATTAACAAAACATCCTTTATCTCATGAGGCGGATCTCACCGGAGCGCGGATCTCACCGGAGCGCGCTCGCCGGCGGCTCGGGAAGATGGGGGCCGGGCCGGAGGAGGCCGGGCAGGGCGGCGGAGGCGGCGGCGCGCGGCAGGGTGGCGGCGCAGCGGGGTGGGAGGTGGCAGCGCCGGACCGGGAGGCGGCGGCGGGGGCGCGCAAGGAGGCGGCGTGAGCGGCTGGGCCGCGGGGGCTCTCCCCGGGCCGAGCGGACCGGCGCGGGAGCGGGTGGCGGCGCGCCACGTGGCAGGGCGCCACTGGTGCGGGGGCGGCGGCGCGGAGTGTCCGGCGCGGGCGGACAATGTCCGACGCGTCGGAGGGGATTTTTAGGGTTTCGAAGAGAGGGGACCCGCGAAATTTCGGGAGGGCCTATTTATAGGCATAGAGGGAGCTAGGAGAGTCCAAACGAGGTGCGGTTTTCGGCCACACGATCGTGATCGAACGCTCTAGATGATGGAGCAGAGTTAGGTGGGTTTTGGGCCAAATTGGAGGGGTGTTGGGCTGCAACACACACGAGGCCTTTTCGGTCCCTCGGTTAACCGTTGGAGTATCAGACGAAGTCCAAATGATACGAAACTTGACAGGCAGTCTACCGGTAGTAAACCAAGGCCGCTTGGCAAGTCTCGGTCCAATCCGGAAATGTTTAATCCCCACACACGAAAGAAAGGTAGAAATGGCCACCGGAGGAGAACGAAGCGCCGGAATGCAAAACGGACAACGGGGAAAATGCTCGGATGCATGAGACAAACACGTATGCAAATGCAATGCACATGATGACATGATATGAGATGCATGACCGCGACAACAACACATGGAGACAAAGACCCGAACCCGAGGAAATAAATATAACTTAACGCCGGAAACGGCAAGAGTTGGAGTACAAATTGGGAAAGTTACATCCGGGGTGTTACAATACCCGTGATCAACTCCCGAGTGATCACGGCCCGATAGTTTAGCATGGCAGACGGAAAAGAATGTATGGCCACTCATGATAAACTAGCATCCTATACTAAGCATTTAGGATTGCAGGTAAGGTATCAACAGTTGTAGCAACAATGACAGGCTATGCATCCGGATAGGATTAACGGAAAGCAGTAACATGCTATACTACTCCAATGCAAGCAGTATAGAGGAGAGTAGGCGATATCTGGTGATCAAGGGGGGGCTTGCCTGGTTGCTCTGGCAAGAGAGAGGGGTCGTCAACATCGTAGTCGTACTGGGTAGCAACAGCGTCGGTCTCGGTGTCTAGCGAGAGAAGAGGTGGAAGAAACAATAAATACAATGAAAACAAATGCATGATGATGCATGACATGACAAAGCATGGTGCTAGGCATGCCCTAACGCGGTACGAGGTGGTACCGGTGAAGGGGGAAAACATCCGAGAAGGTATTCCCGTTGTTTTGCATTTTCGGACAAAAGAACCGGATTGGGAAAGTTGTGTGTTTGCTATGCTAGGGATGCGTGGCGGACGAACGGGCTGCGTATCCGGATTCGTCTCGTCGTTCTGAGCAACTTTCATGTAGAAAGTATTTTCATCTGAGCTACGGTTTATTTTATATGATTTTCTAAAGTTTTAAATCATTTTTAGAATTTATTTAATTAATTTAATTCAACAATATCCAGAATAGTGCATGCTGACGTCAGCATGACATCAGCATGACGTCAGCAGTCAACAGAGGTGTTGACTGGGTCAATCTGACGGTGGGTCCCACTGGTCATACACTGTTTAGTCTAATTAGGGTTTAACTAATCTAATTACTGTTTAATTAAACTAACTAGTTAATTAGATTAATTAAACATGATTAATTAACTTAATTAATTAATTATTTAATTAATGAATTAGTTAATTTAATTATTATCTATTTATTTATTTATATTTATTTATTTATATTTACTTATTATTTATTTAATTCTTTTTTTGCAAAACGTTCTCATGGTGGGGCCCCTGTGTCACAGGCAGGGGGCTTGCGGGCGAATGGGCGCGCGGGCGCAGGGGCGCTGTGGGGCGCCGGCGGCCAGGGCACCTGCCAGGGGAGACGCCGGTCGCGGCGAGGCGTTGACAGAGAGGGGTGGTCGCGGGCATGGTCAGCACGGGCGCACGCTTGCTGGGGAGGAGCTGTCGCAGTGGGGAGCACGGGTCCGCGGCCAGGGAGGCTTGCCCGGGTGCGGCGAGGCCATGTGCAGGGGCGCCGGCGCAGGGCAAACGGTGGGGGCAGCGGGAGCAGCGGCGCGGAGAGTCGGGCCTGGGCGGTCACGCGCGCAGGACGCGAGCGCGCGCGAGGTGGAGGGGGGCTTGCAG
>NC_041382.1:156346702-156354587 GCF_002162155.2 Triticum dicoccoides | reverse complement strand
CCCTGTAGATGTGCAAAAGTGTGCTCGAGGCGGCGGTGGCGACGGTGACGAGGAAGCAGCGGCCGGCGAGGGGCGAGGAGCAGAGCATCAGCGGCGTCGGCTGCCCCGACCGGATCCACACGGGGCGGAGGGTGAGGAAGCGCCTGTCGGCGATGGTGGGGTTGCGTCGTCGGCAAGGCGGCAGGGTCTGCGCAGCGACGGGCTACGCGGTCGGCCCCGATCCAGATTGGATCGGGAGGAGGAGCGAGGGGTCGTGGGTGAGCGAGTGGGGGAGTGTGGGTGGTTGGTTAGGGTTTCGGGAGGGAGTGTGGGTTATGGGGAGTGGATGGGATGGCCTGGTGGCCGACTCGGCCGGCCCGTTGGTCGGTTGTCCCTGGGGGGTCTTTTTCCTTTTCTGCATCTTTGTATTGTTTTTCTTTTCTTTTGTTTATTTTATTTCTTTTCTGTTTTAGCTTAGTTCTTTAATAGTTATAGTTTTATATAATAAGTTAAAGCCCACACCTAAATTGGAATTGTAAAAAGTTCTTAGTGACTAAATAAACTAGTTTAATATTTGTTTAGTATTTAAAAGCATTTAAATAATCGTTTTGCTGTTGTTTTACCAACTATAGTGCATTTAAATATTTTACTTAATTATGGGTTCTTCACTGTAATTACCTATGCAATATTTGTCACAACCCGAACATTTTGGTTTTAACATTTGAAAACTTTTGTTCTATCCTTTAATTAAATTTTGAATTTGTTTCGGTTTTGAACTATCGCTAGTTTATTATCAGTAACCGAGGTGACGTGGCAGCATTAGCGGGGGATCACTGTAGCTTGATTACCCGGGCGTCACAATTCTCCTCCACTACAAGAAATCTCGTCCCGAGATTTAAGAGGGGAGTAAGGGAAAGATGTGGCTAAGAAATTCTATCGAGTCTTCTCGGTCTTGGTTGCTCTTCTCGGAGAGGTCGATCCATTACATCGATGCCTTCATTCCTCTGCTTCAGGTCATCACGAGGAAGTCATCATAT
The DNA here is from genome assembly GCF_002162155.2 of Triticum dicoccoides. Lineage (NCBI taxonomy): Eukaryota > Viridiplantae > Streptophyta > Magnoliopsida > Poales > Poaceae > Triticum > Triticum dicoccoides. The sequence continues at coordinate 156,353,571 of NC_041382.1, read as the reverse complement.
TTTTCGTCGGGAACTCCAACGTACTTATGAATAGGTAGGAGCAGCTCGGCTACGACAGCATTCTTACGAGGGAAACAATCTGGGGTTAACCATGAATGGGCATAAGATTATCTCTCGAGTTGAACATATAATATACATCAAGAGTACGATACGAAGGTACAATGAGAGGGTCCAAGCAGATAGATAGCTGCTCAAAGTCGGAACCAAAGTGAGAAAGGGGTTCAGAGCGGCAAGAGTAAGCATTGCGTCTGATACCAGAATAGAGCAGTAGGAAGGTGGCTCGCGAATTACCTACGAAGCCAAGCATAAGGGATAACTTTGAAGCAGGGATGTACAGGAGAGTCAGGTTTTGATCCTGTGGAAATGTGGGTTATGGGCCCACCATGTGGGTAAAGTAGGAGGGCACTGACATCTTGCACGGTCATGATAGCAACTCATCATGATAGCCAGGCATGTCAGAGAAGAGACTGTCGGTTATGTTAGCAACAACGTTGGTACCAAGGGCGAGGGACGAAGAGAACCATTTTCCTGCTCGTTGTACGAGGCAGACCAATAGGCAAGGTTCTCGTCCATCGGTGGCTACCGAAATGTCATCAACAATAGTAACAGGGTCTTCGTGACAGAGTGGTACAACAAGGTGCTTACCTAAGCAGGGAATTATCACTGCTCAGATAAGTCAGATTACAAGAAAGGTTAAACAAAACAATGGGAAGGAAAATGCAATTATCCGATTAAACAGAACAATGGAAAGGAAAATGTGTTTAAACACATATTTCAGGGGGTATAACCCTTCCAAGGACAAGCAGAGCATGATATCCATGACATGATATAATGTAGAAAACCCTTTAGGAAAGGGGAGAGAAATTTCATGACATTACCCATACAATGGTGTTTGGATAATGGAAAAGAAAATTTAGCATTGTGCTTCAAATGCTCCAATTGAAAAATCGGAGTACCACAAACATGCTTCGAGATAGCATTGACATGGTCTCCAGGCAAAGGTCATACTTTGGATACCCAAAGGATCCATCAGGACAACTCATAGAATAAGTCTTCCAATTTCCTCATGGCAGAATGGCTAACCTTGCTAAAATGGAAACTACAACAATAGGTCCTCCGGCCAGGTGTGCTAGGCATGACATCGCCTTACAGGGTCATATAAAGACCAATGTTATAACTCTTGGATATTTGTTCTAACCATCATATCTGACCGAGTTTCATATCTGATTGGGGCCATGATACCTCAGACTCGAGATGCCTGAGAAGAAAAGGTGCGACACAAATTAACGATAAGACATTGTATGATTCTCGGGAAATGAATTATGGAAACATGTTCTGAAAGAAGAGTTCATCATTAAACCAAGGAGAGGATGAGGGGGTGGCTGATGGTCTCAGTGTTAATTCCTCAAGGTTTTCAAAAAGATGAATTTCCACAATTATGTGAACAAGGAGATAACATTCGTTAGATCAAATGTTATAATGATGTATGCTCGAGGAAAACATACATACTTAAGCATTGGTTGAAAGGTGCACCCAAAATATTGGCTCAGGTAGCATGATCAATGTTAGAATGGTGATTCAATAACCAATAGTCTAAGATTAAACTATTGACCATTAACTTCAAAGCAATAGGTTTGCTAGAAGTACAGAATCCAAACATCACCGTTTAGTTGTTGGTATCCTGGTTGGAAACAACATGGGGACCAAGAAAAGAATGGTGATGGTTATAAGTATCACTTGCATCCAGAATTTTCGAGAGGTGGTGAAATTCCCACAACATTCTTGACATAAAAGGTGGTAATATTCCAAGGTAAAGAAGTACAAATGCTGGATAGCAAGTAACTCAAGGTATAGCACAAAACACGATCAAGTTTGTGTTGAAGGCAAGACAATAAAGTGGCCGATGATAACACAAATCATCGAGGGCAAGGATGGTATTTCTCATCATGAATTCGATTGATATCATGGAAGATCTCATTAGGTTGATGATGATCATGACACATTGGTCAAGAGATTTCATGGAGATGCAATCAATCAGCGACGACAACAAGTCAAAAGAATAATGAAGCGGGAGGTTATTGGAACCATGGTTACACCACAAACTCGAAATCAAGCTTGCGGTTCAAGGCGAAATGAAATGCTGAGGAAAATCGACGTAAGCTTAGCTCACCATACAAAATTGTGCTCCAGGAAGAAGGACCAAGTAGCACAGTTAAAATTTAGCATGATAATGATATAGCCGATCAGGCTAGAAATGACATGGTCGAGTACAAACTCGTAATTAAAGAAGATTACTAATAGTTGTTTAATCGCGATGCGGACTCGATTCAGTCATCGGTGTCCTTGGGTGTTTAATGACTCAGAGCCCGTGAAAAAATTGGAATCAGTGATAATGTAGTACTAGATTGAGAACTCATAAGAAGTTATCCAGTTCCACGATAATCTCGAGATACTAGGGGGTAATACTCGAAGACAGATCAAAGTAGAGGTGGGACTGGGGTATTGCTTTGCAGAAGACAAGTACTTTAACTTGTCCGAGAAATGGGATCCAAGAAGAACATATGGTCGGAACCACGATTGCCAAGGATCAATTCACCGATACCAGAGGATATTATATCAAGGAAATAGTTATTATTACAAGAAGCTTCCATGATAGGATCTACATCGTGTCCATGGGCATGAACACAAAGTTCAAGGTCGACTCCCACTTCTTCAATGCATAACCTTCCATTCACCTCCTTGTATTTCGAAAATGACATTAGTTGTTGAAAGTTTTACCTGGTACAATACCAGATAAGTATGACCCGTGAAATATTTCGGGTTCACATAGATTAGGGAAGGTGTTGGTTCAACCCATCGGGGCATCTTAGGAACATATACCACAAACTTCAGGAGTAAATAACACAAGCTCAAAAGTAGAGCATGGTTGACAAAGCAGAGGATACAATTTACCAAAGGCATTATATACTCGTGGAAAGGCTCTCAAGGTTATTGAATATGAAGGACGATGTCAGATGAAATCCAACAATGGATCGGGCAATCCACAATGGAGCTGATGTGAGTATCGGTACTCAATCAGAGGAAGAAAGAATGCAAGGGCGTCATATTATAGAACATCTGAATAATTCGATGCTTAGATAACAAAGGAATTATGATTTCCAAAACGAAGGATTAGAAGCAGACGCACTGGTCAAGGATTGATAAACTGAATTGACCAGTGGCACAATCGACGACAAAGAGTTTGTTCGAGAACCAGCTCATGTTCAAAATGATGTCTAAGCCGGAAAGATAATTTAGAAGGGTCGATTGATGATTGTGTGCATTCGCACACATGTTGAATCAATAGGATCAAAATGACAGTGTCAAAAGATACTAGTGAATATTGCTAGTGATATGGGAGCATCCATAATGTAAGCAGACAAGTATTGCAAAACAATTAGCTACTAAGGATTTTTGGAGGATCGAATAGTTTTCGAAGACCATTGTGAAACACATGAACAACTAGGGGATGAGCGGATACTTGATAAGCGCGAGAATTATCCATAGGGGTATTCAGATGACAAAGAACAGCAAGGCAGTAAGCTCAAAGGATTATCAAAACAATGACGAGTATTTAGGGGTATCTTGTAATAACAAGACCAACTAGGGATGTATGTAAGAATAACAACTGCAAGTAGTTATCCATAAGGGTTGACGGTGGAAGGGGAATTGCAAACGCAATGAACACAAGTTCTTGGGTTAACAGCGGAGAGTATCTTCAGGGTCTTCATGTGCAGCAGACGATCATCAGTAATAAGGGGCTCTCCGGGTGAAAGTGATAATGAGATCCTAATGTTAGATTTAGCAAAATTCATTTAACCCGAATAGAAGAGAGATCAGAGTCCCAGAGTATAGACAAGGAGTAAAAGATCCTAATACCACCCAATGGCGACGTGAGCCCATAAGCCACACGGCCATGTTAGTAAAAGTTTTTCAATGTCTAGACTCAACTTCGACCAAGGAGTTGGGAAGGGGATTCCTACAGGCAGTCAGCTCTGATACCAACTTGTGACGCCCCCAATTTGACCGTACACTGATCATGCATGCAAATGTGTATGATCAAGATCAGGGACTCACAGGAAGATATCACAACACAACTCTAAAACATAATTAAGTCATACAAGCATCATAATACAAGCCAGGGGCCTCGAGGGCTCGAATACAAGTGCTCGATCATAGACGAGTCAGTGGAAGCAACAATATCTGAGTACAGACATAAGTTAAATAAGTTTGCCTTAAGAAGGCTAGCACAAACTGGGATACAGATCGAAAGAGGCGCAGGCCTCCTGCCTGGGATCCTCCTAAACTACTCCTGGTCGTCGCCAGCAGGCTGCACATAGTAGTAGGCACCTCCCGAGTAGTAGTAGTCGTCGTCGACGGTGGCGTCTGGCTCCTGGGCTCCAACGTCTGGTTGCAGCAATCGGGTATAGAAAAGGGGAAAAGAGGGAGCAAAGCAACCGTGAGTACTCATCCAAAGTACTCGCAAGCAAGGAGCTACACTACATATGTATGCATTGGTATCAAAAGGAATAAGGGTATCTTATGTGTGCTGAACTGCAGAATGCCGGAATAAGAGGGGGATAGCTAGTCCTTTCGAAGACTACGCTTCTGGTAACCTCCATCTTGCAGCAGGAGAAGAGAGTAGATGGTAAGTTCACCAAGTAGCATCATGTAGCATAAACCTAACCGACGATCCTCCCCTCGTCGCCCTGTGAGAGAGCGACCACCGGTTGTATCTGGCACTTGGAATGGTGTGTTTTACTAAGTATCCCGTTCTAGTTGTCATAAGGTCAAGGTACAACTCCAAGTCGTCCTGTTACCGAAGATCACGGCTATTCGAATAGATTAACTTCCCTGCAGGGGTGCACCACATAACCCAACACGCTCGATCCCATTTGACCGGACACACTTTTCCGGGTCATGCCCGGCCTCGAAAGATCAACACGTCGCAGCCCTACCTAGGCACAACAGAGAGGTCAGCACGCCGGTCTAAATCCTATGGCGCAGGGGTCTGGGGCCATCGCCCTTTGCACACCTGCATGTTGCGAACGTGGCCGGAAGCAGACCTAGCCTTGCAGGCGTTCCAGTCCAATCCGGCACGCGCCACTCTGTCGCTGACGTCACAAAGGCTTCGGCTGATACCACGACGTCGAGTGCCCATAACTGTCCCCGTGTAGATGGTTAGTGCGTATAGGCCAGTAGCCAGACTCAGATCAAATACCAAGATCTCGTTAAACATGTTATCTTGAAGACACCGCGAACACCGACCAGGGCCAGGCCCACCTCTCTCCTAGGTGGTCTCAACCTGCCCTGTCGCTCCGCCACAAAGATCCACCTAGAGGGCCGTCGGGACAAAGGTCCTTTCAGCCACCAATCCATGAATCACTCGCGGGTACTCCTCGAGCCAACCTGACTTTAGTCATCACATGTATCATGTATAAAGTATAGGTATATACCCGTGATCAACTCCCGAGTGATCACGGCCCAATAGTATAGCATGGCAGACGGACAAGAATGTATGGCCACTCATGATAAACTAGCATCCTATACTAAGCATTTAGGATTGCAGGTAAGGTATCAACAGTTGTAGCAACAATGACATGCTATGCATCAGGATAGGATTAACGAAAAGCAGTAACATGCTACACTACTCTAATGCAAGTAGTATAGAGAAGAGTAGGCGATATCTGGTGATCAAGGGGGGGGGGGGCTTGCCTGGTTGCTCTGGCAAGAGAGAGGGGTCGTCAACACCGTAGTCGTACTGGGTAGCAGCCGCATCGGTCTCGGTGTCTAGCGAGAGAAGAGGGGAAGAAACAATAAGTACAATGCAAAAAAATGCATGACGATGCATGACATGACAAAGTGTGGTGCTAGGCATGCCCTAACGCGGTACGAGGTGGTACCGGTGAAGGGGGAAAACATCTGGGAAGGTATTCCCGGTGTTTTGCGTTTTCGGATAAACGAACCGGAGGGGGAAAGTTGCGTGTTTTCTATGCTAGGGATGCGTGGCGGACGAACGGGCTGCTTATCCGGATTCGTCTCGTCATTCTGAGCAACTTTCATGTAGAAAGTATTTTCATCTGAGCTACGGTTTATTTTATATGATTTTCTAAAGTTTTAAATCATTTTTAGAATTTATTTAATTAATTTAATTCAACATTATCCAGAATAGTGCATGCTGACGTCAGCATGACATCAGCAGTCAGCAGAGGTGTTGACTGGGTGAATCTGACGGTGGGTCCCACTCGTCATACACTGTTTAGTCTAATTAGGGTTTAACTCATCTAATAACAGTTTAATTAAACTAACTAGTTAATTATATTAATTAAACAGGATTAATTAACTTAATTAATTATTTAATTAATGAATTAGTTAATTTAATTATTATCTATTTATTTATTTATATTTACTTATTATTTATTTAATTCTTTTTTTTGCAAAACGTTCTCATGGTGGGCCCCTGTGTCATAGGCAGGGGGCTTGCGGGCGAATGGGTGCGCGGGCGCAGGGGCGCTGTGGGGCGCCCATTAGCGGGCGGAGCCCCTGACCCGGCGCAACAGGGCACCGGCGGCCACAGCACCTGCCAGGGGAGATGCCGGTCGCGGCGAGGCGTTGACGGAGAGGGGTGGCCGCGGGCATGGTCAGCACGGGCGCGCGCTTGCTGGGGATAAGCTGTCGCAGTGGGGAGCACGAGTCTGTGGCTAGGGAGGCTTGCCCGGGTGCGGCGAGGCCATGTGTAGGGGTGGCAGCGCAGGGCAGACGGTGGGGGCAGCGGGGAGCAGCGGCGCGGAGAGCCGGGTCTGGGCGGTCACGCGCGCAGGACGCGAGCG
>NC_041382.1:156293377-156346269 GCF_002162155.2 Triticum dicoccoides | reverse complement strand
CGGCAACAGGCGCAGAGGAGGCAAGGGCGCGCGGGGGCGGCGAGAGCAGACGAGCACGGGGGAAGGGGGGCGTAGGTCGCGGCCACGGCGGAGCAGGAGGGTTCGAGAGGAAACGGACGGGGGGGCTCACCGGCCCGGTAGATGTGCAAAAGTGTGCTCGAGGCGGCGGTGGCGACAGTGACGAGGAAGCAGCGGCCGGCGAGGGGCGAGGAGCAGGGCGTCAGCAGCGTCGGCTGCGCCGACCGGATCCACACGGGGCGGAGGGTGAGGAAGCGGGCGTCGGCGATGGTGGGGTTGCGTCGTCGGCAAGGTGGCGGCGGGGTCTGCCCAGTGACGGGCTACGCGGTTGGCCCCAATCCAGATTGGATCGGGAGGAGGAGCGAGGGGTCGTGGGTGAGCGAGTGGGGGAGTGTGGGTGGTTGGTTAGGGTTTCGGGAGGGAGTGTGGGTTATGGGGAGTGGATGGGATGGCCTGGTGGCCGACTGGGCCGGCCCGTTGGTCGGTTGGCCCGGGAGGGTCTTTTTCCTTTTCTGCATCTTTGTATTGTTTTTCTTTTCTTTTGTTTATTTTATTTCTTTTCTGTTTTAGCTTAGTTCTTTAATAGTTATAGTTTTATATAATAAGTTAAAGCCCACACCTAAATTGGAATTGCAAAAAGTTCTTAGTGACTAAATAAACTAGTTTAATATTTGTTTAGTATTTAAAAGCATTTAAATAATCATTTTGCCATTGTTTTACCAACTATAGTGCAGTTAAATATTTTACTTAATTATGGGTTCTTCACTGTAATTACCTATGCAATATTTGTCACAACAAGAACATTTTGGTTTTAACACTTGAAAACTTTTGTTCTATCCTTTAATTAAATTTTGAATTTGTTTCGGTTTTGAACTATCGCTAGTTTATTATCAGTAACCGAGGTGACGTGGCAACATTAGCGGGGGATCACTGTAGCTTGATTACCCGGGCGTCACACCCGTGCCCACCTTCTAATGAGAGTAAGTCTTCAACTCATACATTGTTTAATTTCCCTTTGTACTTACCGAAGGATGATTGCTATGATGATTGTTATGATCTCGTTGATTCTTTTGAAATATCCCTTTTTGATGATGCTTCATATGCTTGTGGCCAAGATGCCAATATGAATTATGCTTATGGAGATGAACTTGCTATAGTTCCTTATGTTAAACATGAAATTGTTTCTACTGCACCCACGCATGATAGTCCTATTATCTTTTTGAATTCTCCCGACTACACTATATCGGAGAAGTTTGCCCTTATTAAGGATTATATTGATGGGTTGCATTTCACTACCACACATGATGATTTTGATAGATATAATATGCATGTGCTTGTTGCTCCTACTTGCAATTATTATGAGAGAGGAACTACATCTCAGCCTCTCCATGTTTCCAATATGATAAAATTGCAAGAAACTATTTATACTATGCATTGGCCTTTACTATGTGTGCATGAATTGTTCTTTTATGACATGCCGATGCATAGGAAGAGAGTTAGACTTCGTTGTTGTATGCTATATGTTACATTGTGCTCACTACTAAATCACAAATCATTGTTAATTAAAATTGGCTTTGATATACCTTGGGATCCGGGTGGATCCATTACTTGAGCACTATATGCCTAGCTTAATGGCTTTAAAGAAAGCGCTGTGATACGTCTCCAACGTATCTATAATTTTTGATAGTTCCATGCTATTATATTATTTGTTTTGGATGTTTATGGGCTTTATTATACACTTTTATATTATTTTTGGGACTAACCTATTAACCAGAGGCCCAACCCAAATTGTTGTTTTCTTGCCTATTTCAGTGTTTCGAAGAAAAGGAATATCAAACGGAGTCCAAACGGAATGAAACCTTCGGGAAAGTTATTTTTGGAACGGAAGCAATCCAGGAGACTTGGAGTAGACGTCAGGGAAGCTTCGAGGTGGCCACGAGGTGGGGAGGCGCGCCTGCCCCCCTGGGCGCGCCCCCACCCTCGTGGCTCCCCTGACCGACTTCTTTCGCCTATATATGTCAATATACCCTAAAAACTTCGGAGAGCATAATAGATCGGGAGTTCCGCCGCCAGAAGCCTCCGTAGCCACTGAAAACCAATCTAGACCCGTTCTAGAGGGGGGAATCCCTCTCCGGTGGCCATCTTCATCATCGCAGCGCTCTCCATGACGAGGAGGGAGTAGTTCACCCTCGGGGCTGAGGGTATGTACCAATAGCTATGTGTTTGATCTCTCTCTCTCTCTCGTGTTCTTGAGGTGATACGATCTTGATGTATCGCGAGTGTCGGTGTCAAAACCGGTGGATCTCGGGTAGGGGGTCCCGAACTGTGCGTCTAAGGCGGATGGTAACAGGAGGCAGAGGACACGATGTTTTACCCAGGTTCGGGCCCTCTTGATAGAGGTAAAACCCTACGTCATGCTTGATTGTTCTTGATGATATGAGTATTAGAAGAGTAGATCTACCACGAGATCAGATAGGCTAAACCCTAGAAGCTAGCCTATGGTATGATTGTATGTCGTCCTACGGACTAAAACCCTCCGGTTTATATAGACACCGGAGGGGGCTAGGGTTACACAAGGTCGGTTACAAAAGAGCAAATATCCATATCTGTATTGCCTAGCTTGCCTTCCATGCCAAGTAGAGTCCCATCCGGACACGAGACGAAGTCTTCAATCTTGTATCTTCATAGTCCAATAGTCCGGCTAAAGGATATAGTCCGGCTGTCCGGAGACCCCCTAATCCAGGACTCCCTCAGTAGCCCCTAAACCAGGCTTCAATGACGATGAGTCCGACGCGCAGTGTTGTCTTCGGCATTGCAAGGCGGGTTCCTCCTCCGAATACTCCATGGAAGAGTTTGAATGCAAGGATAGTGTCCGACCCTGTAAAATATGTTCCACATACCACCGTAGAGAGAATAATACTTCCATAAATCCAATCTACTGACATGTCTTGTTAGTATGACATCACTTCATGGCCCGTTATTATTCGAACCGCTTTTCTCAACCAGCTCTGCACACATCGCGAGGTGGTTTTCTCGATACGTCTTATCAAAGCAGAGATCGTGTTCCCCTTATCACGGGATTCTCATCAATACGGATGTGGGTAACCCAACTGCACCATCAATTACAGTGCATGGGGAATAAGCAGTTTTGCCAGGCAAGTGGGGAGACTCATCTCCTCCGCCCTTATAAAAGGGACAAAGATATAGCTTTTTCACCCATGCCTTCTTCCTTCTCGCTTTCCCATTCCCGCACACTCGAGCTCTAGCGCCCAAGCTCGCGTCCTTCTTCTCAAACCACTCCAAGCATGTCTGGAGCAGGAGGCAAGTGGATGGCTTCCTCCGTCACGGAGGAAAACATCAAAAAGTTACGGGAGGCCGGATACCTACCTGCGAATATCGCGCACCGGCTGCCGAATGTGGGGCAGATCGTCCCAACGCCCGAACCCCGTGAGAGGGTAGTTTTTCTTTCTCATTTGGTCTGCGGACTGGGATTTCCTCTCCACCCGTTTGTCCGCGGGCTCATGTTCTACTACGGGCTGGATTTCCATGATCTGGCCCCCAACTTTATCCTCAACATCTCGGCGTTTATCGTCATGTGCGAGGCCTTCCTCCACATCAGGCCCCACTTCGGCCTATGGCTGAAAACCTTCAATGTCAAACCGAAGGTGGCGGCAGGCCAGCAAGCAGAATGCGGAGGCGCCATGGTGGGCAAGATGGCCAATGTCATATGGCTCGAGGGTACCTACGTGGATACCGTAAAGGGGTGGCAATCGGGGTGGTTCTACCTCACCGAGCCGCACGACTCCAACTGGGTGGCGGCCCCCAAATTTCGATCCGGAATCCCCACGTGGCTCACCTCCTGGAAAAAGAAGTGTCTGTCCTGGGGTTCTCCGGTAGAGCTGACCGGACTCCAGACCTACATTCACAACATGACGAGCAAGAAAATCAAGCTCGTCAACGTGGTCCAGGTCATGCTCCTCCGCCGGATCCTTCCATGCCAACAACGGGCATTTGTTTTGTGGGAGTTCGACTCGGCCCAGCACCAGACACTACGAGAGCTCTACGACACGACGCACGAGGACGTTTGGAGGGTGTTGTTCAAGGGTGCCGAGATTCCTCCCTCCTGACCAAGGACCGCGGACTCAGCGCAAAGCGCCGCGCCAATCCGGTAGGCTTTTATATCACTCAGGGTATTTATGTGCCCTGGCTTAGTTATGTGCTGGATCTAAGCTTTTTGTGCCATTAACACGACTAGATAAAGACATCGGAGCAGCTTGATTGCCCAGCCCCCTGCCCGAAGATCCGGCAAACGCTCTTCTGACGAGGATGCTGACCCCGGCACCTTACGAGGTGCCAGAAAAGACGGCCAAGAAGAAGGCCGCGGGGACCCGAAAGGGTCTCCGGCGCAAGATGGTTCTGTCGGACTCATCATCCGATGAGTCCAACGCCCACTCCTCCCACGGAAACAAGGAGGAGGAGAAAAGTTCTCCCCCCAGCACGGGGGGACAAGAAAAGGAAGGCCGACCCATCCGGGGAGGCCAAAGGGTCCATGAAGGGAAAGACCCTCCCTCCGGACTGTGCCACGACGGCCGCCGACAGCGGCGACGAGCGGCTACCCAGGGACAAGCCCCTGGTGAAATTGTAAGTGTCCGGACACCATAATACTTCGTGGTATGTTTTATTGTATTGCCTTTGCTTATGCCGACCCTGATCATGCAGTCCGGCCCAAGCTCGTCTCGACGTACCCTCGTCGAGCGGCTCTCTGAGCACGTTGGATATGAACAACAGTTCTTCTCCGACGGCTTCCACCCCCCGCCCTACGGACAATGCCGAGGTGGTGTCTCAAAAGGCACTGACCCAAGGGGAGGCGGTCCTGGGGGTGCCTCATGGCGACCTCCCGGACCCTGGGTACCAAGGGAGCGAGGCTCCTACGGGCTTCGAGTTCGGGCCCCAGCCGGACACTGCGCTGGAACCTTGAATGGTTCCAGATTCCGGCAGGCGGTCCCCCATTAGGTGGGGCCAAACATCCGTGCTGGTGTCCTGTGTCCAACCAGAGGCACCGGAAAACTTCCTGGAAGCGCTTCACAACACTTCCATCAATGAAGAACACCGCACTATCATGAGTGCGGTGGTTAAGAAGGTTCAGTCCGTCAAGAATGGAGTGACCAAAGCTTGCGCCAGCCTCCTAATAGGCTTTGATGTAAGCATTCAAAATATAAAAAAATTACCGCATAGATAGTAGCCCCTGATGCTCTGTCGGCGTTCGCAAAGAAAAGACGAATAGAGTATCAAATGATAACTCAGGAGTCTAATTAGAGTATGTCTATGTGTATGTGCAGGCTTCCCTGCTGGCCGCTACCGCATGTACTGCGGAGGTCTCTACGCTGAAGCAGGCCCTGAAGTGGACCGAGGACGAGCTCGGCCTTACCAAGGGGCAGCTCGAAGAGACAAAAGGTAAGATATACCCCAGTTTATATAGGTAAAAAGAAGTTCCGTGTAAAGTAATAGGATCATCATGAATTTGTTAGGGGCCACGACCGAGGTGGAGACCCTGAGGAAGGCATTGTCCATGGCTGAAGACAAAGCGGCCAAAGAACGTATTGAGCGGGAGAAACAAGCAACCCGAGTGGGCGAGGTGCAGCAAGAGCTCGAGGCTCTCGCCAAAAAGCACGAGTCCTTGGAGCTTGACTCCAAGACGCGGGAGTACGAGCTCACGCGGGCGCTTGAAAGCGTCTGGAGCGCCAAGGCCGAAGCCCACAAGGCCCTCTAGGAGATTGATGCGGCAAAGAAGATAGCAGCGGGTAAGGCATTCAATATGCAAAGCAAGCATGTGAAGGAGACTTTCCTTTTTCTTACTCGAGTTTAGAGATCTCCAGGAGCGTTTGCAAATCTTCCCCGCAGCGTGCTGGATGCTGCAGAGTTTTACCGGGCTGGGGAGGGGAGCTCAGCGGAGAAGTTGTTCTGGTCTCAGTATACTGGGACCAAACACCCCGTGTCCTTGAGCGACCAGCTGAAGCAGTTGGTCGAACTTCACAAGGCGGCCGAACAGGCCATGAGGGGCCTTATAGTCCGGATGTGGCATGGCGAGCCCCTGCCCGGCAGCTACTTTGGTCTGGTGAGGCGGCTGGTGGAAGCCTTCCCACGGCTTGAAGTCATCAAGCGATCTGTCTGCATCGAAGGTGCACGCAGAGCTTTTGCCTGGGCAAAGGTGCACTGGGCGAAGCTGGACGCCGTGAAGCTTGTGAAGGAGGGGCCGCCGGAGGGCAAGGAGCATCGCCGCCCCGAGAATTACTATGAGAGTGTCCTGAAGGGTTCCCGCTTAGTGGCGGATGAGTGTTCCAAGGATGTAATTTTTGAATGAACATGCTCATGTGATCCTGTAATATGAAACGAGTTCATTTGCGCCATGCGACGCTTTCTTAATTTAAAATATTACCTTTTGTACGGCCGTTTATAAAATCTGAGAGTTGGCCAGTCGTCGGCTTCTGCCCCCATGTAACTAGTACCAGGGTGTTCGGGATAAACCTGAACACTCTTTACCCCAATTTTGGGTCCTCCAAGGGAGGTGTTCAGCGCAACGAACCAGGCAATCGGACTATAATGCTTTAACACTCTCACTTAGCCATAGAAGTCTATGATTTTAAATTTTTGGCGAAGCCCCTGGTATTCGGAAGGCCGAATTTGGGGCGCTATACACGCCTACGCCGGACAAGGCCGACTCCTCGCCCGAAGCGGAAAAAGTCTTTAAGGACTTGAGACCCCTCGAACAGCGGCCAGTCTCTTGCCTTATCATGACAGTCAGTTTTTCGCTTTCTCTATTGAGGTGCTCATCCGGAAGAACCGGGACACAATCGCAGTAGTTCTCCCACTGCTACCTTAGCCGATATAGCGGAACGTAAGGTACCAAAGCATGGGAGCCGGGCAACCCAACATTTGACCCAAGACATGATTAAGAGCTGATGCATATAATGCTATAAGTTCCGGGTGCCGCACTATCAAAAGTGTTCGGACTTCTTGCGCCGTATTACGGGGTAAACGATAGCCCTTGGCGTACTAACCGTACCCGAGCGTGCAGGTGCGGAATGTCGTAAATGGACATATAAGAGAAAGAGAGAAAATTAAATAATGCAATGACAGATTAATAATATGCAATGTTATTTGAGTAATACGTCGAAGCATACTGGTACAGGTGGTGCAATAAGTTGAAAGTGGGACAATTCGAAATGTCCCATCCAAGGCAAGCTACGCATAAAGAGTGAAAAGCGGGTATATCAAGTATGACTAGAGACCACCTGGCGGTTCCCGCATTCATCTTAGCTTCTTGCCGCCTCGGTTGTTGCTTCCGGAATGTATCCGGTAGTCGTACTACCGGAAAGGCCATCCGAAGAGTTAGGCCCTGAAAGAGAAAAGGAATGTCAAAGGTATACAGCCCCTGGTGTGGTTAAGCCACAATCCGGGGCGTGTCCTGATTGTGCCCCCGCCTATGTCCATGGTATTTTCAATGCATAGTTATGTACGCGCGGCACGAATTTCGTCGCTGCACGGGGACTGGGAAGGGGGCCGAATTGCTAGGCGAGCGCAGATCGCGCTAGGCGATCCTATTGCAGATTATTCTGAACTCGCTTGAAGGTGTCCGAGGGCTGTAACGCTGAATGGTTGGTCTGTCTGAACAGGCTGCTTTGTGCCTCTGCTGCAAGGGCCGCAGTGTGCTCTTCCGTACAGAGCGAGCGTTCTGTGTTTCCATTTACTGTTATGACCCCGCGAGGACCTGGCATCTTGAGCTTGAGGTATGCGTAATGCGGCACTGCATTGAATTTTGCAAATGATGTCCGTCCGAGCAGTGCATGATAGCCACTGCGGAACGGGACGATGTTGAAGATTAACTCTTCGCTTCGGAAGTTATCCGGTGATCCGAAGACCACTTCCAGTGTGATTTAGCCTGTGCAATTGGCCTCTACACCTGGGATGACACCTTTGAAGGTGGTTTTGCTGGGTTTGATCCTTGAGGGATCGATACCCATTTTTCGCACTGTATCCTGATAAAGCAGGTTCAGGCTACTGCTGCCGTCCATAAGGACTCGAGTGAGATGAAATCTGATACGTCTCCAACGTATCTATAATTTTTGATTGCTCCATGCTATATTATCTACTGTTTTGGGCAAAATTGGGCTTTATTTTCCAGTTTTATATTATTTTTGGGACTAACCTATTAACTGGAGGCCCAACCCAGATTTGCTGTTTTATGCCTATTTCAGTGTTTCGAAGAAAAGGAATATCAGACAGAGTCGAAACGGAACGAAATCAACTGGAGAAGTTATTTTTGGAAGGAAACACACCTGATGGACTTGGACCCCACGTCAGAAGATACGGGAGCTGCCCACAAGGGTGGGGGCGCGCCCACCCCCCTAGGGCGCGCCCCCTGCCTCGTGGGGCCACCGTGGCTCCCCTGACGTGCTTCTTTTGCCTATATATATCCACGTACCCTAAAACTTCCAGAACGCAACAATAGATCATGAGTTCTGCCGCCAGAAGCCTCCATAGCCACCAAAAGTCAATCAGGACCCTGTTCCGGCACCCTGCCGGAGGGGGGGAACCCTCACCGGTGGCCATCTTCATCATCCCGACGCTCTCCATGACGAGGAGGGAGTAGTTCTCCCTCGGAGCTGAGGGTATGTACTAGTAGCTATGTGTTTGATCTCTCTCTCTCTCGTGTTCTTGAGATGATACGATCTTGATGAATCGCGAGCTTTGCTATTATAGTTGGATCTTATGTTTCTCCTCCCCCTCTTCTCTCTTGTAATGAATTGAGTTTCCCCTTTGAAGTAATTTTATCGGATTGAGTCTTTAAAGATTTGAGAACACTTGATGTATGTCTTGCCGTGGATATCTCTGGTGACAATGGGATACTGTGTGCCACTTGATGTATGTTTTGGTGACCAACTTGCGGGTTCCACCCATGAACCTATGCATAGGGGTTGGCACACGTTTTCGTCGTGATTCTCTGGTAGAACTTTGGGGCACTCTTTGAGGTCCTTTGTGTTGGTTGAATAGATGAATCTGAGATTGTGTGATGCATATCGTATAATCATGCCCACGGATACTTGAGGTGACAATGGAGTATCTAGGTGACATTAGGGTTTTGGTTGATTTGTGTCTTAAGGTGTTATTCTAGTACGAACTCTAGGGCTGTTTGTGACACTTATAGGAATAGCCCAATGGATTGATTGGAAAGAATAACTTTGAGGTGGTTTCGTACCCTACCATAGTCTCTTCGTTCGTTCTCCGCTATTAGTGACTTTGGAGTGACTCTTTCTTGCATATTGAGGGATAGTTATGTGATCCAATTATGTTAGTATTGTTGAGGGAACTTACACTAGCGAACGTATGAACCCTAGGACTTGTTTCAACACATTGCAATACCGTTTAGGCTCACTTTTATCATTAGTTACCTTGCTGTTTTTATATTTTCAGATTACAAAAACTATTATCTACTATCCATATACCACTTGTTTCACCATCTCTTCGCCGAACTAGTGCACCTATACAATTTACATTATTGGGTGTGTTGGGGACACAAGAGACTCTTTGTTATTTGGTTGCAGGGTTGCTTGAGAGAGACCATGTTCATCCTATGCCTCCTACGGATTGATAAACCTTAGGTCATCCACTTGAGGGAAATTTGCTACTATCCTACAAACCTCTGCACTTGGAGGCCCAACAACGTCTACAAGAAGAAGGTTGTGTAGTAGACATCAAGCTCTTTTCTAGCGCCGTTGCCGGGGAGGTGAGTGCTTGAAGGTATATCTTTAGATCTTGCAATCGAATCTTTTAGTTTCTTGTTTTTATCACTAGTTTCGTTTATAAAATAAAACTATAAAAAAGAATGGAATTGAGTTTGTCTCATACGCTTCACCTTTTTAATATCTTCCGTAAGTATGATGGACAGGATAATTGTGCTCAAGTGCTAGAAGAAGAAATCTAAAAAATGTTTGGCACTAAATATTTGAATGATGAGTATGATTGCAATGTTGTTAGTATGAATTCCTTGAATATCCATGATGCTAATGATATGCAAAGCCACAAGCTTGGGGAAGCTATGTTTGATGAAGATGATATTTTTTGTCCCCCAAGTTTTGATGAGCAAATTTATTATGATGAAAGCATGCCTCCTATCTATGATGATTATTGTGATGACACGTATGCTTTAAAGAATAATGATAACCATGAAACTTGTCATCTTGCTCTTAATTTTCAATCACATGATAGTTATTTTGTTGAGTTTTCTCCCACTATTATTCATGAGAAGAATTTTGCTTGTCTGGAGAGTAGTAAATTTTCTATGCTTGTAGATCATGAAAAGAATGCTTTAGGTGCTGGTTAATTGTTGAATTCATTCATGATGCTACTGAAAATTATTATGAGGGAGGAATATATGCTTGTAGGAATTGCAATAATATCAAGTTTCCTCTCTATGTGCTTAAAATTTTGAAGTTATGCTTGTTTTGCCTTCCTATGCTAGTTGATTATTGCTCCCACAAGTTGTTTGCTCACAAAATCCCTATGCATAGGAAGTGGGTTAGACTTAAATTTGCTAGTCATATTCTTCATGATGCTCTCTTTATGTTTCAATTCTTATCCTTTATGTGAGCATCATTGTCATTATCATGCCTAGCTAGAGGCGTTAAATGATAGTGCTTGTTGGGAGGCAACCCAATTTTATTTTTGTTACTTACTTTTTGCTCCTGTTTAGTAATAAATAACTCATCTAGCCTCTGGTTAGATGTGGTTTTATGCTTGTCGGCATTCTGGGAATGGGGGTCCCCAGACTTTCCTGCCTGCGGCCTGCGGCCTGCGGCGTGGCTCAAGCGAGGCCCAGCGCGGCCCATCTTCATCAGCTCAAGCTCAAGACCCTCGCGAGGGGCCAAGCCTCGCGGGGTGGATGACAGGAAGCTTCCTCAGAGGAAGCCTCATCAGGCAGGCTCGCGAGGAGGCGAAGAGATCAAGGCAAGGGTACCTCGCAAGGAATCCATGACGCAAGCCATGATGATCGAGACCAGGCGCCAGGCGGGCGCCGGCCTATGCAGTGTCCTTGTTTCACCTTTGGTGCAAAGGGGGAAAGCACAGGCCAAGGCATTAGGCAAAGGTTACCATTCCGGTGCAACGAGACCAAGACCAGCCGGACGGCAGGACGGAGGTCACCGTGGAGCCCAAGACGGCGTCATCGCCAGTGCCTTTGGCAGCCGAAGACCACCTTTGGTTAGGATAACTTGTACTACATGTTCCCCTTCGAAATGGCCAATTGTTGGCACCCTTCCCACTCATTATTTTGGGAAAGGCCCAGGGTCTCTATAAATAGAGCTAGCCACCACAGAGTAGAGGACACCCCGGAGAGATCTGGTAGAACCCCAGCAGAGAGAGAGAGAGGCGACTGAACTCACCCTAGCAGTTCATCGCACCAGCTCAAGAACACCTCTCGCGAGGCTGTTCTTCCCTTGTACTGTCCATCATCAGCCCCAGAGGCAATCCATCACACCACACACTGGAGTTGGGTATTACACCACAACGGTGGCCCGAACCAGTATAAACATCGTGTCTCTTGTGTTGTTCATCATTTTCATCTTAGTTCGCACGAGAGGATCGGACGTAGATCGGTAGGGGAGAGATCTCCACACGCACCCCAATGTTCGAACCTCAAGGGTCTGTCGAAACCCGAAACCCGACATTTGGCGCGCCAGGTAGGGGCACGCCGGAGTCCTCCTTCCTAATGACCCGCTCTCCCCCGACATCGCATCCCGCCCTCATGGCGGACAACGCGTCGCCCGCTCCAGCAACGGATGCCGACACTAGGGCCAGGGGGCTCCGGGCCTTGGACCCCGCCTTGCGGCAAGTGCAGTGGCCGCGTAAGTTCAGGCCCGAGATGTCGCCGCGCTACGACGGCGCGACGGACCCGATGATTTTCCTGCTGGCGTACGAGGAGGCCGTCCTCGGAGCCGGTGGCGACGATCGGGTGATGGCCAACTGGTTACCCATGGCCCTCACCGGCGTCCCGCGTGCATGGCTCCTCCACCTGCCGACGGCCTCTGTCACCTCCTGGAAGGAGCTGCGCAACCACTTCCTCGCCCGTTTCGCCGCACCAGCGCCGCCCATCGTTGCAGCTCTCCTGGGTGGCTCCCAGGCACCACCCTTGAGTCATCATGTCAAGCCGTTCGCCTGCCGGATCAGCACCGCCTCCAGGCGCCAAGAAGCCCCCTGGGCTGGGTGGCGCCCGAGGCTGATCTAACCTTTGACTCGGAGGACCTCCCCTTCAACCCCATTGGTTCGGGCGCGCTCTCGATGCTATGCACCCCCACCATCTGCCAGGTAGGCATCACCAGGACCCTCATCGACGATGGTGCCGGCCTCAACGTGCTCTCGGTGGAGGCCTTCAGCCTACTCCACGTGCCACCGGAGCGGCTCCAACCAAGCAGGCCTTTCTCGGGCGTTGGAGCCGGTTCCACTGCCTCCTTGGGACAGATCCTCCTCCCAGTGACCTTCGGCACCTGCAACAACTTCCGCACGGAGCTGATCGACTTCGACATCGTCCCTATCGGCCTCCCCTACAACGCCATCCTGGGCTATCCGGCCTTGGCTCGGTTCATGGTAGCAACTCACCCGGTGTACAACCTCATGAAGATGCCCGGGAGCAGTGGCGTTGTCGGTGTCAAAACCGGCGGATCTCGGGTAGGGGGTCCCGAACTGTGCGTCTAGGCCGGATGGTAACAGGAGGCAAGGGACACGAAGTTTTACCCATGTTCGGGCCCTCTTGATGGAGGTAAAACCCTACGTCCTGCTTGATTAATATTGAAGATATGGGTGTTACAAGACTAGATCTACCACGAGATTAGAGAGGCTAAACCCTAGAAGCTAGCCTACGGTATGATTGTATGTTGTTATTGTTGTCCTACAGACTAAAACCCTTCGGTTTATATAGACACCGGAGAGGGTTAGGGTTACACAAGGTCGGTTACAAAGGAGGAGATATACATATACGTATTGCCTAGCTTGCCTTCCACGCCAAGTAGAGTCCCATCCGGACACGAGACGAAGTCTTCAATCTTGTATCTTCATAGTCTAACAGTCCGGCCAATGCAGATAGTCCGGCTGTCCGGAGACCCCAAAATCCAAGACTCCCACAGTAGCCCCTGAACCAGGCTTCAATGACGATGAGTCCGGCGCGCAGTTGTCTTCGGCATTGCAAGGCGGGTTCCTTCTCCGAATACATGACATAAGAAGTTGAATACGAGGATAGTGTCCGACCCTGCAAAATAAATTCCACATTCCACCGTAGAGAGAATAACGTTTTTGCAAATCTAATCTGCTGGCTTGTTTTGGCGACATGACGTTACGTCATGGCCCGGTGATTATTCGAACCGTTTCTTTTAACCAGCCCCGGAGATAACGCGAGGCAGTTTTTCGACACGTCTTGTCAAAGCAGAGATCGTGTCCCCTTATTACGGGATTCTCATCAATACGGGCGTGGGTAACCTAACCGCGCCATCAATTGCGGCGCTGGGGGATAAGCGAGTTTTACCAGGCAAGTGGGGACGCTTAATTTTGTCCGCTCATATAAAGGGATAAGGACTCACCTTTCTATCCACGCCTTCTTCCTCCTCTGCTCATCCGCTCCCGCACACTTGAGCTCTAGCGCCCAAGTCCTCACTTCCATCTCAACCTTCTCCAACCATGTCCGGAGCAGGAGGCAAGTGGATGGTCTCCTCCATCACGGAGGGAGATGTCAAGAAACTGAGGAGAGCCGGATACCTGCCCGATGATATCGCGCACCGGCTCCCAGATGAGGGACGGCTCATCCCCACCCCCGAGCCCCATGAGAGGGTGGTATTCCTCACCCATTTCCTCCGCGGACTGGGATTCCCTCTCAATCCCTTCGTCCGGGGGCTCATGTTTTATTACAACCTGGATTTCCACGATCTGGCCCCGAACTTCATCCTAAACATCTCGGCGTTCATCGTCGTGTGCGAGGCCTTCCTCCGCTTCAAGCCCCACTTCGGCTTATGGCTAAAGACCTTCAATGTCAAGCCGAAGGTAGTGAGCAGCCGCCAGGCGGAGTGCGGAGGCGCCATGGTGGGCAAGATGCCCAACATCACATGGCTCGAGGGCACCTTTGTGGATACCATAAAGGGGTGGCAATCGAGGTGGTTCTATATCACCGAGCCGCGCGACCCCGCATGGGTAGCGGCCCCCGAGTTCCGATCTGGTATCCCTATGCGGCTCACCTCCTGGAAAGAGAAGGGCCTGTCCTAGGGTAATTCAAAAGAGCTGACCGGACTCCAGTCATGTATTCAGAACATGGTGGATAAGAAGCTCAATCTTGTCAACATAGTCCAGGTTATGCTCGTTCGCCGGATACTCCCGTGCCAACAATGGGAGTTTACCTTGTGGGAGTTCAATCCGGCGCAGCACCGAACTCTGAACAGGATCTTCGACACGACTCATGAAGATGCCTGGAGGGTGCTGTTCAAGGGCGCCGCGGTCCCTCCCCCCATTACTGAGGATCGCGGATTCAGCGCGAAGCGCCACACCAGTGCAGTAAGTTGTTTTACCTTTCATAGGATACTTGTTTCATATAGATTGACTCTATGCGGGATCTAAACTCCCGTGCCGTTAACAGGACTGGCAGAAGATGGCTGGACAAATCGACTGTCTGGCTCCCTTGCCCGAAGGCCCTGCAGACGCCCTTCTGGCGAAGATGTTGACTCCGGCCCCTTACAAGGTGCCGGAGAAGACCCAGAAGGCAAAGGGAGCTCGAAAGAGTTCCCGACGCCAGGCGTCGTCGGACGCACCATCTGATGAGTCTGCGGCGCACTCTTCCCCCGAACATGAGGAAGAGGAAGAAGAGGCTCCCCCACCGATTGGGGGAGACAAGAAAAGGAAGGCCGCCCCAACTGGGGAGGCCGGAGGGTCCAAGAAGGGAAGGACGCTCCTTCCGGACAGCTCCACCGCCGTCGACGAAAGTGAGGACGAGTGGTTGCCCAGGGCCAAGCCCCAGGGGAAATCATAAGGATTCAGATACCAAAGTAACCCATAGGATTCCTTTGTCGCATTGCTTTCCCTAACGCCGAACTCGATTGTGCAGGCCGCCCCGAGCCAATATCGAGGTATCCTCGGACGGCTCCCTGGGCGCGTCGGACATGGATAGTGATCCAGTTCCGACCGCCACCTCCCCTCATCTAGCCGACGACACCGAGGTGCTATCTCAAGAGGCACCGGATCAAGGGGGGATAGTACCGGAGGCGCCTCAAGGCGACCTTCCAGACTCCGAGAGCCGAGGGGACGGGGTCCCCGAGAGCTCCGAGTTTGGCCCTCAACCGAACACCGTGCCAGACCCTCCAACGGCTCCGAGCTCGGGTAGGCGGTCCCCTTCTAAGGGGGGTGAGACGCCTGTGCCGGTGACCTCTGTCCATCCAGAGGCGACGGACACTATGTTGGAAGCGCTTCGCAGTGCTTCCATCGAGGAGGAGCACCGCACTATCATGAGTGCGGTGATTCAGAAGGTTCTGTCTGCCAAGAGCGGATTGACTGAAGCCTGTACTAGCCTTCTAACAGGCTTCGAGGTAAGTGTTTTAAAATGTAGTAGAAATATTACCGCATAGACAGTAGCCCCTGATGCCTTGTTCGGTAATCACAAAGAAAAGCCGAACAGAGGATCAAATAATATCGCAGGAGTCTAATATAAGTATGTCAATATGCATATGCAGGCTTCGCTGCTGGCGTCTGCCGCACTAACTGCGGAGGTCGCCGTACTGAAGGAGGCCCTCGAGGGGTCCCAGAAAGAGCTCGGCCTTGCTAAGATGCAGCTCGAGGAGAACAACGGTAAGTAATACCCCATCTATAGATGAGAAAAAGGACGCAATTGCTAAATGACAGGATGATTGTATGTTTGCCAGGGGCCACAACCGAGGTGGCGTCCCTGAAGCAAGTGTTGTCCCAGGCCGAAGAGAAGGCATCCCAGGAGCGCATCAAGCAAGAGAGGCACGAGGCTCGGGTGGGCGAGGTGCAGCAAGAGCTCTAGGCTCTCGTGATGAAGCACGAGGCGTTGGAGCTTGACTTGAAGACGCGAGAGTCTCAGCTTCCCGCGACCCGTGAGAGCGCGAAGAGTGCCAAGGTCGAGGCCCAGAAGGCCCTTTAGGAGATCTACGCGATGAAGAAGATAGCGGCGGGCAAGGCTTTCTATATGCAAAGCAAGCATGTAAAAGTAATTTACCGATTACTTACCCGAATCCGGAGCTCTTCAGGAGCATTCATAGATTTGCCCCGCAGTGTGTTCGATGCTGCACAATTTTACCAGGCCGAGGATGGAAGCTCAACAGAGAAGCTGTTTTGGTCTCAGTATGCTGAGGCCGAACATCCGGTGCCGATGAGTGACCAGCTGAAGCAGATGGCCGAGCTACATAAGGTGGCCGATCAGGCCATGAAGGGCTTCTTAGTCCGGTTGTGGCCTGGCGATGCCCTTCCGAATAGCTTCTTTGGCCTAGTGAGGCGGCTTGTGGATGCCTGCCCACGGCTGGAGGTCGTCAAGCGATCCGTCTGCATTGAAGGTGCACACCGGGCCTTCGCCCGTGTAAAAACGCAGTGGGTCAAGCTAGACACCGTGAAGCTGATCAAGGAGGGGCCGCCGGAGGGCAAGGAGCACCGCCACCCCGAGATGTACTACGAGGGTGTTCTGCCGAGCGCCCGTCTTATCGCGGATGAGTGTTCACAAAATGTAATATTTGAATGAGACTTGCTCGTTTTTTATCCTGTGTGATGAAAACTTGTTTCATATGCGCTATGCAACGCTTGTGTGAATTTAAAATATTACCTTCTGTTTGGCTGTTTATCCAATCTGAGAGATGGCTAGTCCTCGGCTTCGGCCCCCATACCACGAGTGCTGGGGTGTTCGGGATAAACCTGAGCACTCTTGTTCCCATGTTTGGGTCCTTTGAGGGAGGTGCTCAGCACAACGAACAAGGCAACCGGACTAATAATGCTTTATCACTCTCACTTAGCCATAGAATTCTATAATTTTAAATTTCGGCGAAGCCCCTGGTATTCGGAAGGCCGAATTCGGGGCGCGATACACGCCTGTAAGATGGACGGAGCCGGCCCCTCTCCCTAAGCGGCATAAGTCTTTAGGGACTCGAAAAACCTCGCCGAACAGCGACCAGTCTCTCGCCTTATCATGACAGTCAGTTTTAGCTTTCTCTACTGAGGTGCTCGGCCCGGCAGAACCGGGGCACAATCGCAGTAGTTCTCCTAGCGCTATCGTAGCCGATAGAGCGGAACGTAAGGTACCAAAACATAGGAGCCGGGCAAACCCAAAATTTGACCAAAGACATGATTCGGAGCTGATGCATATAATGCTATAAGTTCGGGGTGCCGCACTTGTGAAAGTGTTCGGACTTTTCACACCATATTATGGGTACGTAGGCCCCTGGTGCATCGGCCGTACCAGAGTGTACGGTTGCAAGGCGTCGTTAATGAACACATAGATATATATATAACAGAAACACAATAATAGTCGTAATGTCATGCATTGTATATTGAAAAATTGCATTAAAGGAGAGTGATACAGATAGTGCAATAAGCAAAAGAGTAGGACTATGTCCTTTCCAAGGGCGAGCTAAGGAATGATATGAAATCTGTAATCCACCTGGGAATTCCGTAGTTGTCTGCCTCCTTGGTTGTTGTATCATGTGTTCGGCAGTGGAGCGGCTGGACAGTGTTTCTAGAGATTAAAGTCCTAAAAGAAGAAAAATAACCAAACGGGAAGCCCCTAGTGCGGTTTAGGCCGCGTTTTGGGGCGTGCCGCAGTTGTGCCCCCCCTCCCCACCTGTGCCCATGGTATTTTTAATGCGTAATTATGTACGCGCGGCACAAATATCGCCGTTGGGTTGGGGTTGGGGTGGCCGCCGTATTGCTACGCGAGCTCAGATCGCGCCAGGCGGTCTGTTTGCCGATTGCCCCGAGCGCGCTTGAAGGTATCCGGGCTTTGAAACGCCGAACTGGTAGATTGCCTTGAGAGGCTGCTTTGCGCTTCTGCTGCAAGAGTCATGGTGTGCTCCACTGTTCGGAGAGAGTGCTCTATGTTTCCGTTGACTGTAATAACTCCACGGGGTCCTGGCATCTTGAGCTTGAGGTATGCATAATGTGGCACCGCATTGAATCTAGCGAATGTGGTTCGTCCGAGCAGCGCGTGATAACCACTGCGGAACGGGACTATATCGAAGATTAACTCTTCACTTTGGAAGTTATCCAGGGATCCGAAGACCACTTCCAGTGTAATTGAGCCTGTGCAGTGGGCCTCTACGCCTGGAATGACGCCTTTAAAGGTCATCTTTGTGGGTTTGATCCTTGAGGGGTCTATACCCATTTTGTGCACTGTGTCCTGATAAAGTAGGTTCAGGCTGCTACCGCCGTCCATGAGGACTCGAGTGAGGTGAAATCCGTCGATGATTTGGTCTAGGACCAGTGCGGCGAATCCGCCGTGACGGATACTAGTGGGGTGGTCCCTGCGATCGAAGGTGATCGGACAGGAGGACCAAGGGTTGAACTTTGGGGCGACTGGCTCCAACGCATATACGTCCATGAGCGCACACTTCCGCTCCATCTTGGGGATGTGGGTTGTGTATATCATATTCACCGTCCGCACTTGCGGGGGAAACCTCTTATGTCCTCCGGTGTGCGGCTGCCAGGGTTCTCCCTCGTCATCGCTATGCGGCCCCTTGTCCTTGTTTTCGGCGATTAACTTGCTGGCCCGCTTGAACACCCAACAATCCCTGTTGGTGTGATTGGCTGGCTTGTCTGGGGTGCCGTGTATTTGACATGAGCGATCGAGTATACGGTCCAAGCTGGACGGACCCGGCGTACTTTGTTTGAATGGCTTTTTCCGCTGACCGGGTTTAGAGCCTTTGAATCCGGCATTGACTGCCGTATCCTCAATACTTTCACCGTTAATGCAGCGCTTATGGTTGTTGCGACGTGACCTGCTGTTGCTGTCCTTGGTATCTCAGGTACCATGGTTCTTTGATATGTTGTTACTGTGAGCCAACCAGCTGTCTTCTCTCGCACAAAAGCAGGTCATGACCATCGTGAGGGCTGGCATAGATTTCGGCTTTTCCTGACCAAGGTGCCGGGCTAGCCACTCGTCTCAGATGTTGTGCTTGAAAGCCGGTAGGGCCTCTGCATCCGGACAGTCGACGATTTTATTTTTATTTGTAAGGAACCGAGTCCAGAATTGCCTGGCCGACTCCTCTAGCTGCTGAATTATGTGGCTCAAGTCATCGGCGTCTGGTGGTCGCACATAAGTGCCCTGAAAGTTGTCGAGGAATGCGGCCTCCAGATCTTCCCAACAGCTAATGGAGTCCACTGGCAAGCTATTAAGCCAATGCCGCGCTGGTCCTTTGAGTTTTAGTGGGAGGTATTTGATGGCATGTAAGTCATCACCGCGGGCCATGTGGATGTGGAGGAGGAAGTCCTCAATCCATACTGCGGGATCTGTTGTGCCGTCGTATGATTCAATGTTTACAGGTTTGAAACCTTCTGGGAATTGATGTTCCATTACTTCGTCTATGAAGCATAAGGGGTGTGTGGCGCCTCTATATTGGGCTATATCGCGATGCAGCTTGTATGGTCCTGCCTGCTGTGTTCATCCCGGCCGGATTTGCTTTTACTGTATCCGGCATGACGTTTACCATCTCGTAGAGTGGTGCGCCCTCATGATCCATAGATCGATCTTGAATGCTTTGCTTTGTCCTCCAATATGTCTCGCAGGTCTGGCGTATCTCCCCATGCCTTTTTATTTGGATGGCGTTGGGGTGGAGGCTGAGCTTTTGGCTGGAATGCCTCTCTATTGCGGCCACGAGGTGGCCGATCAGCCGTATCATATGCTTCTTCCTCCAATCAGGGTAGTAACCTGCGCCTTGGGTAACTCTTGGAGGGGCGCTCGAGTTTATATTCCTCGGCTGCGAGGACTTCAGTCCATTTGACAGCTAGCAGATCTTGATCAGCTTGAAGCTGCTGCTGCTTTTTCTTCAGGCTATTTGTCGTGGCCATAAGCCTGCGCTTGAAGCGCTCTTGTTCGACGGGATCCTCTGGTACGGCGAATTCATCGTCGCCGAGGCTTGCCTCATCTTCGGAGGGGGGCATGTAATTGTCATCCTCCTCCTCTCCGCCAGTCGCTCTCTCAGGGGAGCTGGCTCCTTCATCCTCCTGATCTAACTCTTGCTGGAGGGGATTTTTGTTGTCTTCGGCGCTATCCGGAGTGTTATTATCTCCTGTGCCGGTATCACCACTTTTGCTTTGGCGGGACTTAGAGCGGCGCCGCTGACGTTGGTGCTTGGTTTGCTTCTTGGAGGGGTCATCCTCCGTTATCTCGTCGTCGTTGCCTTCGTTGGGTGTATCCACCATGTATATGTCATACGACGAGGTGGCTTTCCAGTGCCCTATAGGTGCTGGTTCGTGTTCGTCTCCTACATCGTCGTCCATACCGTCGATGTCTTCGGAGTCGAAGTCGAGTATGTCGGTTAGATCATCGACAGTGGCTACAAAGTGGGTGGTGGGTGGGCGTCGAGTTTCTTCGTTGTCCGCGTCCCAGTCCTGTTGGCCATAATCCGGCCAGGGCTCTCCTGACAAAGAGAGAGACCTTAGTGAATTCAGAATGTCGCCGAAGGGTGAGTGCTAAAAGATATCCGCAGCAGTGAATTCCATGATAGGCGCCCAATCGGATTCGATTGGCAGGGGCGCAGATGGTTCGGGGTCCGGAGGAGAGTCCGGCACCTTGGAGTCATGGGATGCGCAGAGGATTATGCTGGTGTTTGGCTCGATCACCGTTGAGATTGCAGCCCCTGAGGCGGTGTCTAGCCACCCGTCCTCGATTGGCGCAGCTGGCTCCGAGCTAAGGGTCGGAGATGATGCGGGCGCGGCCTCTAGGGTACCGTCCGATGCCAGAGCTAGGTCATACCCATCGCGACAGTGCGGCGCGCCCGGCTGTCGCTCGAATCCATCGAAGATCAAGTCCCCACGGATGTTGGCTGTGTAATTCAAACTTCCAAATCTGACCTGATGGCCAGGGGCGTAGCTTTCAATCTGCTCCAGATGGCCAAGCGAATTAGCCCGCAGTGCAAAGCCGCCGAATACGAAGATCTGTCCGGGGAGAAAAGTCTCACCCTGGATCACATCGCTATCGATGATAGTAGGAGCCATCAAGCCTAACGGCGACGACACAGAGGAACTCTCAATGAAAGCACCAATGTCGGTGTCAAAACCAGCGGATCTCGGGTAGGGGGTCCGGAACTGTGCGTCTAGGCCGGATGGTAACAGGAGGCAAGGGACACGAAGTTTTACCCAGGTTCGGGCCCTCTTGATGGAGGTAAAACCCTACGTCCTGCTTGATTAATATTGAAGATATGGGTGTTACAAGAGTAGATCTACCATGAGATCAGAGAGGCTAAACCCTAGAAGCTAGCCTACGGTATGATTGTATGTTGTGATTGTTGTCCTACGGACTAAAACCCTTCGGTTTATATAGACACCGGAGAGGGTTAGTGTTACACAAGGTCGGTTACAAAGGAGGAGATTCCATATACGTATTGCCTAGCTTGCCTTCCACGCCAAGTAGAGTCCCATCCGGACACGAGATGAAGTCTTCAATCTTGTATCTTCATAGTCTAACAGTCCGGCCAATGGAGATAGTCCGGCTGTCCGGAGACCCCCTAATCCAGGACTCCCACAAGCGTCCTCACCGTGTGAGGAGACACAAGGGATGCGCTGCAGGTGCTCCGGCTTGTTTTCAGGGTGGCCGCGGTGGTGCAGCCCACTAGCACCGACGCCCTTGAGCCAAAGGGGGCTGCGCCGGCTAAAAAGAAGCAGATGTTCACCCAAGACAAGGCGGAAACCAAGCAGGTACCAGTCGACGAGGACGGGTCCACTGGCGCCACCTTCACCATAGGGGCCAACCTCGAGCCCGAGCAGGAGAACGCCCTAATCAGGTTCTTGCGTGCGAACAAGAAGGTGTTCGCGTGGGAACCAGATCAGTTAGCGGGGGTCCCAAGGGAAGTGATTGAGTATCACCTCAACGTGTGCCCCAATGTACGCCCCGTGAAGCAGAAGGCAAGGCAGCAGTCTACAGAGAAACAAGCTTTCATCGTTCAAGAGACCCGGAAGCTAGAGGCAGCAGGGGTTATCCGCGAGGTCCGCTACCTCGATTGGCTGACTAATCCTGTTGTCGTGCCAAAGAAGGGGGGGAAAGAGCACATGTGCGTCAACTTCACCAACCTCAACAAGGCCTACCCACAGGATCAATTTCCGCTCCCCCGCATCGACTAGATAGTTGACTCCACCGCAGAGTGTGACCTATTGTGCTTCCTGGATGCCTTCTTGGGCTATCACCAGATCAAGATGGCGGTAGAAGACGTGGAGAAGATGGATTTCCTAACCCCATGTGGAGTGTACTGCTATACGTGCATGCCGTTTGGGCTGTGCAACGCAGGCGCGACCTTTCAGTGGCTGATGCACATCGCCTTAGGCCGGCAGCTCGGGAGGAATGCTGAAGCTTACGTCGATGACATTGTGGTGAAGTCTCGTGAGGCTAGAACCCTGATACAGGACCTGGAAGAAACCTTTGCCAGCCTCAACGAATTGACCTACGGCTCAACCCGGAGAAGTGCGTATTTGGAGTCCCCTCGGGCAAGCTCCTGGGTTTCCTCGTATCCCACAGGGGCATCGAGGCCAACCCGGAGAAGGTCAAGGCAGTCGAAGATATGAGCCCGCCGAGGACCCGCAGAGAAATGCAGAAGCTCACCGGGCGTGTGACTGCGTTGGGGCGCTTCATCTCCAAGCTGGGGGAACGAGCCCTGCCCTTCTTCATGCTGATGAAGAAAAAGGGCCCCTTCGAATGGACTGCAGAGGCCGACAAGGCATTCCAAGACCTCAAGAGGTACCTTACTAGTCCGCCAGTGATGGTAGCTCCGCGTCCTCGGGAGCCCCTGGTGCTCTACCTTGCGGCCACCCCCTACTCCGTCAGCGCAGCCCTGGTGGCGGTTAGGGAGGAGCGCTGTGCCAAGGCCGCATCGACCGTCTGAACTGAAGCAAAGCAGAGCCAGGAGGGCCTCGCGAAGGCCGCAACCACAGCCGAAAAGGAACAGCCGCAGCAGGAGAACGCACCCGGAGCAGGAGAGGCCTCTTTTGGTGACCAAGCCCCGGGGGCTCCGTCGTCTCCAGAGATGCCTCGACCTCTGGAGGACGCAAGCAGCGCCAACACCCTCAACCTCGTCGAGCATCCTATGTACTTCGTCAGCACGGTGCTACGGGACGCAAGGGCATGGTATCCCATGCCTCAAAAACTCCTCCTCGCGCTACTAGTGGCCTCGGGCAAGTTGCGCCACTACTTCCAAGGACATCCCATCAAGATCGTCTCAGCATACCCCTTGGAAAGAGTGCTCAGGAGCCCCAACTCATCTGGAAGGGTCGCCGAATGGAACATTGAGCTACAGGCATTTCAGCTAGAATTCAGCAGGACCAGAGTTATCAAGGGAGCCGCACTTGCAGATTTCGTGGCAGAATGGGCAGAAGCACCGGGTCTCGAGGCAGGCGAAGACCGATCACTTTCCCGGGGAAGTGAAGCACCGGACGGCTGGGTCGTGTACTTCGATGGGGCATTTTCCCGACACGGTGTAGGAGCTGGCGCAGTGCTTGTGTCCCCTACCCAGGACAAACTCTATTACGCCGTGCAACTCTGCTTCCAGCATGGAGAGAAGGTCTCCAACAGCATAGCAGAATACGAAGGCTTGATAGCAGACTTGAAAGCCGCAATCACCTTAGGGGTAAAGCGCCTCACCATCAAGGGCGATTCACAGCTCCTCGTCAACTTCTCCAACAAGATATACGAGCCGAAGGACGAGCACATGGAAGCTTACCTCGCTGACGTCTGGAGGATGGAGAAATAGTTCCGGGGGCTGGAGCTGCAGCATGTGCCTCGCGGCACCAATCAGGAGGCTGACGACATTGCCAAGAGGGCGTCTAGGCGGCTGCCGCAGGAACCTGGCGTCTTTGAGGAGCGGCTCTTCAAGCCCTCGGCGGCGCCATCGCTATCAGGCGCGGCGCAACCAAGGGAGGAGCCTCCTCAGCCGCCTGCCTCGGGAGCTCCGGTCTGCGGCCCGGCATCAGGGGCACGCCTGCTCCTGGCGTTGGAGCCTCAGGAGGGATGTTGGATCCCAGAGCTCAAGGACTACCTAATGCAAGGGATTCTGCCGGAGAACAAGGAGGAGACGGAGCATGTGGCACGGCAGGCCACAGATTATTGCATCCAGGATGGCGAGCTCTACAGGAAGCGGCCAAATGACGTGTCCCTACGTTGCATTTCCAGGGAGCAAGGAAAGGAACTGCTGGCGGACATACACAGCGGAGACTGCAGGCACCACTCGTCGTCACGAACCCTCATCGGCAAGGCTTTCCGCAGCGGGTTCTACTGGCCCACAGCACTCAGCGACGCTGTTGAGCTGGTGAAGGCTTGCGAGGCCTGCCAGTTTCACGCTAAACAGATCCATCAGCCTGCGGGGGGTCTGCAGACCATACCCCTCTCATGGCCGTTCGCAGTTTGGGGGTTGGACATTCTGGGCCCGTTCCCTCGGGCGCCAGGGGGCTATCGCTACCTCTACGTCACCGTGGACAAGTTCACCAAGTGGGCCAAGCTGGAAGCTGTCCGCACAATCCTGGCAGGCTCGATAGTCAAGTTCATGAAGGGCCTCGTGAGCCGGTTTGGGGTGCCTAACCGCATCATCACTGACAACGGTTCGCAATTCACCAGTAATCTCTTCAAAACGTATTGTGCTAACCTTGGAACCAGACATGCTACGCTTCGGTAGCACACCCCGGAGCAATGGCCAGGCTGAATGAGCCAACGCGGAGGTCCTGAGGGGCCTCAAGGCCAGGACCTTCAAGAAGAAGCTGGAGGCCTATGGCAGGGGCTGGCACGACGAGCTCCAGTCCGAGCTATGTCAATCCGCACGACAACGACCAAGCCGACTGGCGAGACCCCGTTCTTCCTCGTCTATGGAGCGGAGGCTGTTCTCCCACACGAGGTCAGACATCGCTCCGCACGGGTCTTGGCATTCGACGAGGCTCGGACGCCATGCGGGGGACGGATCTCGTGCTGGGGGAGGAACGCCGTCGGGAAGCCGCACTGTGAGCGGCAAGGTATCAACAGGCGCTACGATGATACCACAGCCGCAACATCCGCCCCAGGACCCTTGAGGTAGGGGATCTCGTGCTCAGAAGGGTTCTCCAGGGAGGGGCTGCACAAGCTCTCTCCCATGTGGGATGGCCCATTCAAGGTTGTTCATGTTTCCAGGCCTGGCTCTGCGCGCTTGGAGACTCCGGACGGAGTACCCATCCAGAACCCATGAAACATTCAACATCTCCGGAGGTTCTACCCCTGAGTGAAGCCACTGCGTTTTGGAAAAGGCCCGGTGCCTGTGAAGAAGGTGAATGCCTGTGAAGCCGCTGCGTTTTGGAAAAGGCCCGGTGCCTGTGAAGAAGGAAAATGCCTGTGAAGCCGCTGCGTTTTGGAAAAGGCCTAGAGCCTGTGAAGAAGGCGAACACCTGTGAAGCTGCCGCGTTTCAAGAAAGGCCCGGTGCCTGTGAAGAAGGCCAATGCCTGTGAAGCTCGCCGCCCGTGACACTCTTACATAATAATGAGTGGGGATGTACACGCCCCGGAGTCTCCGGAGTGCCTCCCTCGGGCCTCGGGGGCTCCCGCCCACGCCCAGTGGCAGCACTTAGCTCCGCGCTGGTGAGAAGACGTCGAAGACTAGAATAGGTGCCAGACGCGGCTTTCCCATTTGCTTTCCGCAATTGGCTTGTTTATTCATGTTTGAAGTTTTTATTCGAATTGCTGACGTTCATGCTTGTGGCTCTTTGTCTTTCTCGCTCACTCGCCTCGTTTTCTCTCGCGAAGTCTCACGAGGGAGGATCGTGGGTGCCCTCGCGAGTGTTTTCTGTCCCGGTCGTTTGGAGCTTTCCTATCCGAGTCCTCTGCAGGAGCACCCCTCCTAGTCTGTGCCCCACGGGCATCGCGACATGAGCGCAGGACCTGGGCCGATCGCCCCCACAGCTAAGACCATAAGTTACCCCTCCTACTGATCCTTGCAGGGCATGAAGCGCACGAGGAGGCCACGGCCTCAGGAGGCGAGGACCGTGCCAAGCCCCATCGAGCTAAAATAGTTCCCGCACATGGGAGCGCAGCGCGAAAACACGGCGCAGAAATAGCGGAAACAGCGCGATGGTTAAACAGCAACAGTTCTAATATGCCCCGCGGGGCCCTACATTACTTACTATTTTTGCGCAGGATAAGAAAGAAAACAAAACGGGCGTGATTCGTCCTGCGCCAACCCACAGCGAAGGCTCGAGCTGCTCCTGCGGCTCAGGCGGATCCCTCCTCTCGCTTCATCGGGGCGCGACGGCGGGCTGACCCGCTACCTTCACCCAAGCGGGCGCGACGGCGAGGAGGCTGGTCGCGGCCACCGCTGGAGGAGCTGCTGCCTGAGAGGGGGTCGCCGAAGCTCGGCGAACCCCAAGCACCGCCGCCTGTACGCCAGTCGCCATCTTCATCCTGGTCAGAGCCAGGGCTGGGCAGGCGGCCGCGGTCGTCGTCTTCAGGGCAACACCCAGCACGGCGGCCGTCTTCCCCAAACACCCTCACGTAGAGGGTGGCGTCGCCATCAAACTTGAAGTACAGGGTGCACCACCGGCTCAGGCCATGCGCGCGGACAAACGTCTGCCAGCCACGTGTCAGAGCCCCGTTCCCAGAAACGGAAACCTCCAGCGACGCCCAGGAGGCCCTGCTGCAGCATCCGTCTGCCTGGAGCCAAAAGCTGCACCGGGCGCTGGCCGGCAGTTCATCTACGAAGAAACGGGGGAGCTGGAGCCTGGTGCTGGATGGGTCTGCCGACCACACGACGAACTCCGGCAACACCTCCACAGAGCGAAAGCGTGGCCTAGGGGGGCGCACACCCACGGCGTGCCCCCCGTCGGCAACTGGGCACTCACCACCGCGCCGGGAACCGCCTCCATGGCCACGGGAGGCCACCACGAGGACCGTGGTATACTTGCGAGGGCGGCCTCGACCGCGCTTGGCCGGAGGGGAGTCAAGCCCAGCCTGGGAGGCCTTTCCTTTCTCCGCGGCCGAGAATCTCTTTGGAGCCATGGAAGCGACGAGTAATCAAGAAGAAAGAAAGGAGCAGCAAGGAAGGACGGGCCGAAGGGGGTCGCCCAGCCCCGTACTTATAGCCGGAGGAGGCCAACCGCCGTGCACCACGATCGCAGGTAATCATGATCGGTTTCTCTGCATGCAGGGACTTATCAAGTCATGCGGTCGCTGAGGCGTCGTGGGGAAGCGCAGTCGTCCACGTCCAATCAATTGCCACGCGGCGCCCAAGGCCGCAGGCTGATAGGGCCTGTGGCGCATCGCGCTTGCCCTTTCATTTTCCTACTAGGCCAAGCCCAGGCACGCCTTGGGCCCGGGGGCTACTGTCGGCGTTCTGGGAACGGGGGTCCCCAGACTTGCCTGCCTGCGGCCTGTGGCGTGGCTCAAGCAGGGCCCAGCGCGACCCGTCTTCATCAGCTCAAGCTCAAGACCCTCGCGAGGGGCCAAGCCTCGCGGGGCGGATGACAGGAAGCTTCCTCAGAGGCAGCCTCATCAGGCAGGCTCGCGACGAAGCGGAGAGATCAAGGCAAGGGTACCTTGCGAGGAACTCGTGACACAAGCCATGACGATCGAGACCAGGCGGGCGCCAGGCGGGCGCCGGCCTGCGTAGTGTCCTTGTTTCCCCTTTGGTGCAAAGGGGGCAAGCATAGGCTAAGGCATAGTGCAACGAGACCAAGACCAGCCGGACGGCAGGACGGAGGTCACCGTGGAGCCCAAGACGGCGTCATCGCCAGTGCCTTTGGCAGCCGAAGACCACCTTTGGTCAGGATAACTTGTACTACATGTTCCCCTTTGAAATGGCCAATTGTTGGCACCCTTCCCACTCATTATTTGGGGAGAGGCCCAGGGCCTCTATAAATAGAGCTAGCCACCACAGAGTAGAGGACACCCCGGAGAGATCTGGTAGAACCCCAGCAGAGAGAGAGAGAGGCGACTGAACTCACCCTAGCAGTTCATCGCACCAGCTCAAGAACACCTCTCGCGAGGCTGTTCTTCCCTTGTACTGTCCATCATCAGCCTCAGAGGCAATCCATCACACCACACACTGGATTAGGGTATTACACCACAACGGTGGCCCGAACCAGTATAAACATCGTGTCTCTTGTGTTGTTCGTCATTTTTATCTTAGTTCGCACGAGAGGATCGGACGTAGATCAGTAGGGGAGAGATCTCCGCGCGCACCCCAGTGTTCGAACCTCAAGGGTCTTCCGGAACCCGAAACCCAACAATGTTTTTAATTAGTGTTTGTGCCAAGTAGAACCTTTGGGAAGACTTGGGGAAAGTCTTGTTGATCATGCTGTAAAAAAGAGAAACTTTAGCGCTCACGAGAATTGCTGCCATTTTTATTTAGAGAGTGCTATTTAGTTAATTCTTTTTTAAGGTGTTTAATAAATAAATTACTCAGCTCCAGCAATTTATTTCAGAATTTTATGAGTTCCAGAAGTATACGTTTGATCTAGATTACTATAGAATGTTCTGTTTTTGACAGACTCTGTTTTTCATGTGCTGTTTACTTATTTTAATGAATCTATGGCTAGTAAAATAGTTTATAAACCATAGAGAAGTTGGAATACAGTAGGTATAACACCAATATAAATAAAGAATGAGTTCATTACAGTAACTTGAAGTGGTGATTTACTTTCTTATACTAACGGAGCTTACGAGTTTTCTGTTAAGTTTTGTGTTGTGAAGTTTTCAAGTTATGGGTAAGGATTCGATGGACTATGGAATAAGGGGTGGCAAGAGCCTAAGCTTGGGGATTCCCATGGCACCCCAAGGTAATATTCAAGGACGACCAAGAGCCTAAGCTTGGGGATGCCCCGGAAGGCATCCCCTCTTTCGTCTTCGTTCATCGGTAACTTTACTTGGAGCTATATTTTTATTCGGCACATGATATGTGTTCTACTTGGAGCGTCAGTTTGTTAGAATTTGCTTACTGTTATTTAGAACAATATTTTGCATCTTTTCTTTCAATAAAAGTGGCATTGATAGCCTTTACTATGCCTATGTTACAAGTATACATGTTGCTGTTTGAAAACAGAAAGTTTACCGATGTTGCAATAATTCCATAGAAAAGTCATAATGTGATAAATGTTGAAACCTTTTGCATATTAAGCTCTGATGAATTTACTACAGTGATAATTTTATTTCATAATTTTTGGATCTAGGGAAGTATGGATGTTGCAGCATTCTTTACAGACTATCCTGTTTAGGCAGATTGCTGTTATGTTTGCATTGTTTGCATATGTTTGCTTCTTTAATGATTCTATTTGAGGATAGGACTATTAAATATGCAGAGGCATTTAGTATGCAATGTTGAATAATAATTTTAGTGATTTGCTACAGTAGAGTATGATAAGTTTTTGCAATGGTTTATACTAACTTATCTCACGAGTCCTTGTTGAGTTTTGTGTGGATGAAGCTTTTGAGATTTAGGGAGACCATGATATGAGAGGAATTAAGGAGACACAAAAGCTCAAGCTTGGGGATTCCCTAGGCACCCCAAGATAATATTTCAATAAGTCTCAAGCGTCTAAGCTTGGGGATGCCCCGGTTGGCATCCCACCTTTCTTCTTCAACAATTATCGGTTAGTATCGGTTGATCCTAAGTTTTTGCTTCTTCACATGATGTTTGCTATTCTTAGATGTCATTTTATTTTGCTTTGATTGCTGTTTGAATAGAGTACCAAGATCTGAAATTATTAAATGTTAGAGAGTCTTCACATAGTTGCATAATTATTTGACTACTCATTGATCTTCACTTATATCTTTCGGAGTAGTTTGTCATTTGCTCTAGTGCTTCACTTATATCTTTTAGAGCATGGTGGTAGTTTTATTTTGAAGAAATAGATGAACTCTCATGCTTCACTTATATCATTTTGAGAGTCTTAAATAGCATGGTAATTTGCTTAAAATCCTAATATGCTAGGTATTCAAGAATAATAAAATTCTCTTATGAGTGTGTTGAATACTATGAGAAGTTTGATACTTGATAATTGTTTTGAGATATGGAGATGGTGATATTAGAGTCATGCTAGTTGAGTAGTTGTGAATTTGAGAAATACTTGTTAGAAGTTTGTGATTCCCGTAGCATGCACGTATGGTGAAACGTTATGTGGCGAAGTCGGAGCATGATTTATTTATTGATTGTCTTCCTTATGAGTGGCGGTCGGGGACGAGCGATGGTATTTTCCTACCAATCTATCCCCCTAGGAGCATGCATGTAATACTTTGCTTTGATAACTTCTAGATTTTTTGCAATAAGTATATGAGTTCTTTATGACTAATGTTGAGTCCATGGATTATACGCACTCTCACCCTTCCACCTTTGCTAGCCTCTCTAGTACTGCGCAACTTTCGCCGGTACCATAAACCCACCATATACCTTCCTCAAAACAGCCACCATACCTACCTATTATGGCATTTCCATAGCCATTCCGAGATATATTGCCATGCAACTTTCCACCATCTAGTTCATCATGACACATCCATCATTGTCATATTGCTTAGCATGATCATGTAGTTGACATAGTATTTGTGGCAAACCCACCGTTCATAATTCTTTCATACTTGTCACTCTTGATCCATTGCATATCGCGGTACACCGCCGGAGGGCTTTAATATAGAGTCATACTTTGTTTTAGTATCGAGTTGTAATCATTGAGTTGTAAATAAGTAGAAGTGTGATGATCATCATTCAATAGAGCATTGTCCCCCAAAAAAGAGAAAGGCCAAAGAAAAAAATAAGGACCAAAAAAGAAAATAAATAAAAAGGGGCAATGCTACTATCCTTTTTTCCACACTTGTGCTTCAAAGTAGCACCATGATATAGCGAGTCTCATATATTGTGCTTCAAGGTAGCACCATGTTCTTCATATAGAGAGTCTCATATGTTGTCACTTTCATATACTAGTGGGAATTTTACATTATAGAACTTGGCTTGTATATTCCAATGATGGGCCTCCTCAAGTGCCCTAGGTCTTCGTGAGCAAGCGAGTTGGATGCACACCCACTAGTTTCTTTTGTTGAGCTTTCATACATTTATAGCTCTAGTGCATTCGTTGCATGGCAATCCCTACTCACTCACATTGATATATATTGATGGGCATCTCCATAGCCCGTTGATACGCCTAGTCGATGTGAGAATATCTTCTCCCTTTGTGTCTTATCCACAACCACCATTCTATTCCATCTATAGTGCTATATCCATGGCTCATGCTCATGTATTGCGTGAAGATTGAAAAAGTTTGAGAACATCAAAAGTATGAAACAATTTCTTGGCTTGTCATCGGGGTTGTGCATGATTTAAATATTTTGTGTGGTGAAGATGGAGCATAGCCAGACTATATGATTTTGTAGGGATAACTTTCTTTGGCCATGTTATTTTGAGAAGACATAATTGCTTTGTTACTATGCTTGAAGTATTATTATTTTCTATGTCAATATGAACTTTTGTCTTGAATCTTATGGATCTGAATATTCATGCCACAATTAAGAAGAATTACATTGAAATTATGCCAACTAGCATTCCACATCCAAAATTATCTTTTTTATCATTTACCTACTCGAGGACGAGCAGGAATTAAGCTTGAGGATGCTTGATACGTCTCCAACGTATCTATAATTTTTGATTGCTCCATGCTATATTATCTACTGTTTTGGGCAAAATTGGGCTTTATTTTCCACTTTTATATTATTTTTGGGACTAACCTATTAACCGGAGGCCCAGCCCAGATTTGTTGTTTTATGCCTATTTCAGTGTTTCAAAGAAAAGGAATATCAGACAGAGTCGAAATGGAACGAAATCAACTGGAGAAGTTATTTTTGGAAGGAAACACAGCTGATGGACTTGGACCCCACGTCAAAAGATACGAGAGCTGCCCACGAGGGTGGGGCACGCGCCCACCCCCCTAGGGCGCGCCCCCTGCCTCGTGGGGCCCCCGTGGCTCCCCTGACATGCTTCTTCTGCCTATATATATCCACGTACCCTAAAACTTCCAGAACGCAACAATAGATCGGGAGTTCCACCGCCAGAAGCCTCCGTAGCCACCAAAAGTCAATCGGGACCCTGTTCCGGCACCCTGCCGGAGGGGGGACCCTCACCGGTGGCCATCTTCATCATCCCGATGCTCTCCATGACGAGGAGGGAGTAGTTCTCCCTCGGGGCTGAGGGTAATTACCAGTAGCTATGTGTTTGATCTCTCTCTCTCTCTCTCTCTCTCTCTCTCTCGTGTTCTTGAGATGATATGATCTTGATGTATCGCGATCTTTGCTATTATAGTTGGAGCTATTGTTTCTCCTGCCCCTCTTCTCTCTTGTAATGAATTGAGTTTCCCCTTTGAAGTAATCTTATAGGATTGAGTCTTTAAAGATTTGAGAGAACACTTGATGTATGTCTTGTCGTGGATATCTGTGGTGACAATGGGATACCGCGTGCCACTTGATGTATGTTTTGGTGACCAACTTGCGGGTTCCGGCCATGAACCTATGCATAAGGGTTGGCACACGTTTTCGTCGTGATTCTCTGGTAGAACTTTGGGGCACTGTTTGAGGTCCTTTTTGTTGGTTGAATAGATAAATCTGAGATTGTGTGATGCATATCGTATAATCATGCCCACTGATACTTGAGGTGACAATGGAGTATCTAGGTGACATTAGGGTTTTGGTTGATTTGTGTCTTAAGGTGTTATTCTAGTACGAACTCTAGGGCTGTTTGTGACACTTATAGGAATAGCCCAACGGATTGATTGGAAAGAATAACTTTGAGGTGGTTTCATACCCTACCATAGTCTCTTCGTTCGTTCTCCGCTATTAGTGACTTTGGAGTGACTCTTTGTTGCATGTTGAGGGATTGTTATGTGATCCAATTATGTTAGTATTGTTGAGGGAACTTACACTAGAGAAAGTATGAACCCTAGGCCTTGTTTCAACACATTGCAATACCGTTTAGGCTCACTTTTATCATTAGTTACCTTGCTGTTTTTATATTTTCAGATTACAAAAACTATTATCTACTATCCATATACCACTTGTTTCACCATCTCTTCGCCGAACTAGTGCACTCATACAATTTACCATTGTATTGGGTGTGTTGGGGACACAAGAGACTCTTTGTTATTTGGTTGCAGGGTTGCTTGAGAGAGTCCATCTTCATCCTACGCCTCCTACGGATTGATAAACCTTAGGTCATCCACTTGAGTGAAATTTGCTACTGTCCTACAAACCTCTGCACTTGGAGGCCCAACAACGT
This sequence comes from Triticum dicoccoides, assembly GCF_002162155.2. Lineage (NCBI taxonomy): Eukaryota > Viridiplantae > Streptophyta > Magnoliopsida > Poales > Poaceae > Triticum > Triticum dicoccoides. The sequence continues at coordinate 156,312,763 of NC_041382.1, read as the reverse complement.
CTACAAGAAGAAGGTTGTGTAGCAGACATCAAAATCAGTCAATGATGGGGTCTAGGACCAGTGCGGCAGATCCACCATGACAGATGCTAGTGGGGTGGTCCCTGCGATCGAAGGTGATCGGACAAGCAGACCATGGGTTGAACTTCGGGGTGACGGGCTCCATCGCGTAGATGGCCCTTAGTGCACGCTTCCGCTCCCTCTTGGGAATGTGGGTTGCGTATATCATGTTTACTGTCTTTACTTGTGGGGGAAACCCCTTCTGTCCCCCTAGGTTCCGTGGCCGGGGCTCCTCCTCGTCATCGCTATGCAGCCCCTTGTCCTTGTTTTCGGCATTTAACTTGCGGGCCTGCTTGAACACCCAGCATTCTCTATTGGTGTGATTGGCTGGCTTGTCAGGGGTGCCGTGGATTTGACACAAGCGATCCAGTATGCGATCCAGACTGGACGAAGCCGGAGTATTTCTTTTGAATGGCTTTTTCCACTGACCGGATCTAGAGCCTTTGAATTCGGCATTGACTGCCGTATCTTTGGTGTTATTGCCGTTATTGCGGCGCTTTGGTATATTACGACGCTGCCTACCGTTAACGTCTTTGGTATCCGAGGTATCCGGATTCCTTGATGTGTTGTTGCTGCGAGCCAGCCAGCTGTCCTCGCCCGCGCAAAAGCGGGTCATGAGTGTTGTGAGGGCTGCCATAGATTTCGGCTTCTCCTGGCCGAGGTGGCGGGCGAGCCATTCGTCGCGGATGTTATGCTTGAATGCCCGCTAGGGCTTCTGCATCCAGACAGTCTACAATTTGATTTTTCTTAGTCAGGAATGTGTCCAGAATTGTCTGGCCGATTCCCCTGGCTGTTGGGTTATGTGGCTCAAGTCATCAGCATCCGGTGGCCGCACATAAGTGCCCTAGAAGTTGTCAAGAAATGCATCTTCCAAATCCTGCCAACTACCGACGGAATCTGCTGGCAAGCTATTCAGCCAATGCCGAGCTGGTCCTTTGAGTTTTAGTGGGAGGTACTTGATGGCATGTAGATCGTCACCGCGAGCCATGTGGATGTGAAGGAGGAAATCCTCAATCCATACAGTGGGATCTGTTGTGCCGTCATATGATTCGATATTTACGGGTTTAAAACCCTCCAGGAATTCATGATTCATAACTTCATCAGTGAAGCATAAGGGGTGTGCGGTGCCTCTGTGCCGGGCTATATCCCGACGTAGTTCGTATGTGTCTTTTTTGCTTTATTCGGCCCAGCCGGATTTACTCTTGGTGTATCCGACGCGACGATCATCGTCCCGTGTGGGCGCACGTGTTCATCTCCCGTATATTGACCTTGCGATATTTGCCTTGCTGTCCAAGATGTCTCGCAGGTCCTCTGTGTTGCCCCAGGCCTTAGTATCTTTGACTGAGTGGCGACGGGGTGTGGGCTGAACTTTGGGCTGAAACGCCTCTCTGGCTCGGCTGTGTGGTGGCCGGTCAGCCGCATTGTACACTGGTGAATGAGGTTTGAATGCTTCCTGCTCGAGGTGAGGTAGCAACCTGCGTTTTGGGTAACTCTTGGACGGGCGCTCGAGTTCATGCTCCTTGGCCGCAAGGACTTCGGTCCACCTATCTGCTAGCAAGTCTTGATCAGCTTGAAGCTATTGTTGTTTCTTCTTTAGGCAATTTGCCGTGGCCATAAGCCGGCGCTTGAAGCGCTCTTGCTCGACGCGGTCCTCAGGCACGATAAATTCGTCGTCGCCGAGGCTTGCCTCGTCTTCGGAGAGAGGCATGTAATTGTCCTCCTCTGGTTCTCCATCTGCTGCCTGCTCTGGAGGGCTAGCTTGTTCGTCCTCCAGCTCTTCGTCGTGCTGGAGGGGATTGTTGTTGTCTTCGGCGCTATCCGGAGTGTTATTATCTCCTGTGTCGGTATCGCTTCTCTTACTGTGGCGGGACTTAGAGCGGCGCCACTGACGTCGGCGCTTGGGTTGCTTCTTCGAGGGGTCATCCTCCGCTTTCTCCTCGCCATTAGCTTCTTTGGGGGTGTCCACCATATATATATCATATGATGAGGTGGCGGTCTAGTGCCCCGACGGCGGTGGATCCTGTTCGTCTCCGGCTTCGTCGTCCATACCGTCGAAGTCTTCGGAGCCGAAGTTGAGCATGTCGGTTAAGTTGTCGACAGTGGCTACTAAGTGGGTGGTGGGTGGGCAGCGAATTTCTTCGTCATCTGCATCCCATTCTAGCCGGTCATAGTTCGGCCAAGGTTCTCCTGACAGGGAGAGAGACCTTAATGAATGTAGCACATCTCCAAAAGGTGAGTGCTGAAAGATATCCGCGGTAGTGAACTCCATGATCGGCGCACAGTCGGACTCAACGGGCATGGATACGAGCGGCTCGGAGTCCGTGGCCGAGGATGAATCCAGTGGTTCCGCAACACGGCTCTCGTGAGGTGTGAAGTCAGTATCCGACTCTCCCGAACACTGTCCAATGGTAGAGTAGCTGCGGATGCGATCTCCCGAACACTGTCCGACGGTAGAGTTACATCTTGCTCATCGTGACTGCACGGCACGTCCGGCATGGGCTCGAATCCATTGAAGATCAAGTCTCCACGGATATCGGCCGTGTAGTTCAAGTTTCCAAATCTGACCTGATGGCCAGGGGCGTAGCTCTCAATCTGCTCCAGATGACCAAGCGAATTGGCCCGCAGTGCAAAGCCGCCAAATATAAAGATCTGTCTGGGGAGGAAAGCCTCACCCTGGACCGCATCGCTAGCGATGATCGAAGGAGCCATCGAGCCTTATGGTGACGACACAGAGGAACTCTCAATGAAAGCACCAATGTCGGTGTCAAAACCGGCGGATCTCGGGTAGGGGGTCCCGAACTGTGCGTCTAAGGCGGATGGTAACAGGAGGCAGGGGACACGATGTTTTACCCAGGTTCGGGCCCTCTTGATAGAGGTAAAACCCTACGTACTACTTGATTGTTCTTGATGATATGACTATTAGAAGAGTAGATCTACCACGAGATCAGAGAGGCTAAACCCAAGAAGCTTGCCTATGGTATGATTGTATGTTGTCCTACGGACTAAAACCCTCCGGTTTATATAGACACCGGAGGGGGCTAGGGTTACACAAGGTCGGTTACAAAAGAGGAGATATCCATATCCGTATTGCCTAGCTTGCCTTCCACGCCAAGTAGAGTCCCATCCGAACACGGGACGAAGTCTTCAATCTTGTATCTTCATAGTCCAACAGTCTGGCCAAAGGATATAGTCCGGCTATCCGGAGACCCCCTAATCCAGGACTCCCTCGGCGAGCTTTGCTATTGTAGTTGGATCTTATGATGTTTCTCCCCCTCTACTCTCTTGTAATGGATTGAGTTTTCCCTTTGAAGTTGTCTTATCGGATTGAGTCTTTAAGGATTTGAGAACACTTGATGTATGTCTTGCACGTGCTTATTTGTGGTGACAATGGGATATCATGTGATCCACTTGATGTATGTTTTGGTGATCAACTTGCGAGTTCCGTGACCTCGTGAACTTATGCATAGGGGTTGGCACACATTTTCGTCTTGACTCTCTGGTAGAAACTTTGGGGCACTCTTTCTTTGTGTTGGTTGAATAGATGAATCTAAGATTGTGTGATGCATATCGTATAATCATACCCACAGATACTTGAGGTGACATTGGAGTATGTAGGTGACATTAGGGTTTGGGTTGACTTGTGTCTTAAGGTGTTATTCTAGTACGAACTCTATGATAGATTGAACAGAAAGAATAGCTTCGTGTTATTTTACTATGGACTCTTGAATAGATCGACCAGAAAGAATAATTTTGAGGTGGTTTCGTACCCTACAATAATCTCTTTGTTTATTCTCCGCTATTAGTGACTTTGGAGTGACTCTTTGTTGCATGTTGAGGGATAGTTATATGATCCAATTATGTTATTATTGTTGAGAGAACTTGCACTAGTGAAAGTATGAACCCTAGGCCCTGTTTCCTAGCATTGCAATACCGTTTGTGCTCACTTTTATCATTAGTTACCTTGCTGTTTTTATATTTTCAGATTACAAAAACCCATATCTACCATCCATATTGCACTTGTATCACCATCTCTTCGCCGAACTAGTGCACCTATACAATTTACCATTGTATTGGGTGTTTTGGGGACACAAGAGACTCTTTGTAATTTGGTTGCAGGGTTGCTTGAGAGAGACCATCTTCATCCTACGCCTCCCATGGATTGATAAACCTTAGGTCATCCACTTGAGGGTAATTTGCTACTGTCCTACAAACCTCTGCACTTGGAGGCCCAACAACGTCTACAAGAAGAAGGTTGTGTAGTAGACATCAAGCTCTTTTCTGGCGCCGTTGCCCGGGAGGTTAGCGCTTGAAGGTATATCTTTAGATCTTGCAATCGAATCTTTTTGTTTCTTGTTTTATCACTAGTTTAATTTATAAAAGAAAACTACAAAAAAATGTAATTGAGGATACCTCATATGCTTCATCTTTTTAATGTCTTTCATGAAAATAAGGATTCCGATAATTGTGCCAAAGTGTTAGAAGAAGAATGCATTAGAATCTTTGGTACTAAATATTTGTATGATGAGCATGATTGCAATGTTGTTAGTATGAATTCCTTGGATATCTATGATGCTAATGATATGCAAAGCCACAAGCTTGGGGATGCTATGTTTGATGAAGATGATATTTTTTGTCCCCCAAGTTTTGATGAGCAAATTTATTTTGATGATAGCATGCCTCCTATTTATGATGATTATATTGATGAAAGTGGGTTTGGAAGAGTGTCAACTTTAGGAAGTAATGATCCCACTATTTTGGAGGATGTTGAATATGATTGTGATAATTATGAAAGTGGATTTGGGGAGGTCATGACTTTATTTAGTAATGATTCCACTATCTTGGAAGAGGTTTCAATCGATTATGATGAAAACAAAGTTGCTACTTATGATGATTATTGTGATGATACTTATGCTATAAAAAGTAGTGATGATTATATTTATAAAACTTGTCATGATTATGATTACCCTTTTTCTGAACATTATTCTTTCAATGTGGAAACAATTTATAGTATTTGAGTTTCTTATGATACTCCCACTATTCTGAATGAGAAGAATTTTGCTTATGTGGAGAGTAATAAAATTTCTATGCTTGTAGATCATGAAAATAATGCTTTAGGTGCTGGCTATATTTTTGAATTCATTCATGATGCTATTGAAAATTATTATGAGGGAGGAATTTATGCTTGTATGAATTGCAATAATACCAAGTTTCCTCTCTATGTGCTTAAAGTTTTGAAGTTATGCTTGTTTTACCTTCTTATGCAAGTTGATTCTTGTTCCCACAAGTTGTTTGCTCTCAATATCCCTATGCATAGGAAGTAGGTTAGACTTAAATGTGCTAGTCATATTCTTCATGAGGCTCTCTTTATGTTACAATTCTTATCTTTTATGTGAGCATCATTGAAATCATCATGCCTAGCTAGGGGCGTTAAACGATAGCGCTTGTTGGGAGGCAACCCAACTTCATTTTTGTTCTTTGCTTTTTGCTCCTGTTTAGTAATAAATAATTCATATATCCTCTGTTTAGATGTGGTTTTATGCTTTTAATTAGTGTTTGTGCCAAGTAGAACCTTTGGGAAGACTTGGGGAAAGTCTTTGCGATCTTGCTGTAAAAAACAGAAACTTTAGCGCTCACGAGAATTGCTGCCATTTTTTAGTGAAGAGTGATATTTAGTTAATTCGTTTTGCATATGATTAATAGATAAATTCCTCACGTTCAGCAATTTATTTGAGAATTTTATGAGTTCCAGAAGTATACGTTTGATACAGATTACAACATACTATTCTGTTTTTAACAGATTCTGTTTTCTATGTGTTGTTTGCTTATTTTGATGAATCTATGAGTAGTAACGGAGGGTATGAAACATAAAGAAGTTGGAATACAGTAGATATTACACCAATATGAATTTAGAATGAGTTCACAACAGTACCTAAGTGGTGATTTATTTTATTATACTAACGGAGCTTACGAGTTTTCTGTTAAATTTTGTGTTGTGAAGTTTTCAAGTTTTGGGTAAAGATTCGATGGACTATGGAATAAGGAGTGGCAAGAGCCTAAGCTTGGGGATGCCCATGGCACCCCAAGGTAATACTCAAGGAAAACCAAGAGCCTAAGCTTGGGGATGCCCCGGATGGCATCCCCTCTTTCGTGTTCGTTCATCGGTAACGTTACTTGGAGCTATATTTTCATTCGCCACATGATATGTGTTTTGCTTGGAGCGTCATTTTATTTTATTTTGTTTTGCTTGATGTTTAAATAAAATACCAAGATCTGAAATTCTTAAATGTTCGAGAGTCTTCATATTGTTGCATAATTGTTCGACTACTCGTTGATCTTCACTTATATCTTCTGGAGTAGTTTGTCATTTGCTCTAGTGCTTCACTTATATCTTTTTAGAGCATGGCGGTGGTTTTATTTTGAAGAAATAATTGATCTCTCATGCTTCACTTATATTATTTTGAGAGTCCTTTATAACAGCGTGGTAATTCGCTTTTAGGCATAATAAAAACTATCATAAAAAGTGCATTGAATACTATGAGAAGTTTGATACTTGATAATTGTTTTGAGATATGAAGATGGTGATATTAGAGTTATGCTAGTTGAGTAGTTGTGAATTTGAGAAATACTTGTGTTGAAGTTTGTGATTCCCGTAGCATGCACGTATGGTGAACCGTTATGTGATGAAGTCGGAGCATGATTTATTTATTGATTGTCTTCCTTATGAGTGGCGGTCGGGGACGAGCGATGGTCTTTTCCTACCAATCAATCCCCCTAGGAGCATGTGTGTAGTACTTTGTTTCGATAACTAATAGATTTTTGCAATAAGTATGTGAGTTCTTTATGACTAATGTTGAGTCCATGGATTATACACACTCTCACCCTTCCACCATTGCTAGCCTCTCTAGTACCGCACAGCTTTCGCCGGTACCAAAACAACCACCATACCTACCTATTATGGCATTTCCATGGTCATTCCGAGATATATTGCCATGCAACTTTCCACCGTTCCGTTCGTTATGACACGCTTCATCATTGTCATGTTTCCATGCATGATCATGTAGTTGACATCGTATTTGTGGCAAAGCCACCGTTCATAATTCTTTCATACATGTCACTCTTGATTCATTGCACATCCCGGTACACCGCCGGAGGCATTCATATAGAGTCATATCTTGTTCTAAGTGTCGAGTTGTAATTCTTGAGTTGTAAGTAAATAAAAGTGTGATGATCATCATTATTAGAGCATTGTCCCAGTGAGGAAAGGATGATGGAGACTATGATTCCCCCACAAGTCGGGATGAGACTCCGGACGAAAAATTTAAAAAAAGAGAGAAAAGAGGCCATAAAAAAGGGGAGAAGGCCCAAAACAAAAAAAAACAAAAAAATGAGAGAAACAAAGAGAAGCGGTGAGGGAGTCCTGGATTAGGGGGTCTCCGGACAGCCGGACTATATCCTTTGGCCGGACTGTTGGACTATGAAGATACAAGATTGAAGACTTCGTCTCGTGTCTGGATGGGACTCTACTTGGCGTAGAAGGCAATCTAGGCGATACGTATATGGATGTCTCCTCCTTTGTAACCGACCTTGTGTAACCCTAACCCTCTCCGGTGTCTATATAAACCGAAGATTTTTAGTCCGTAGGACAACAAGCACAACATACAATCATACCGTAGGCTAGCTTCTAGGGTTTAGCCTCTCTGATCTCGTGGTAGATCTACTCTTATAACACCCATATCTTCAATATTAATCAAGCAAGACGTAGGGTTTAACCTCCATCAAGAGGGCCCGAACCTGGGTAAAACTTCGTGTCCCTTGCCTCCTGTTACCATCCGGCCTAGACGCACAATTCGGGACCCCCTACCCGAGATCCGCCGGTTTTGACACCGACATTGGTGCTTTCATTGAGAGTTCCGCTGTGCCGTCGCCACAAGGAAGGATGTCTCGCCCCGTCTTTAAATACGACACTATCGCTGAGGGAGCCCTGGCTATCAGCCAAACTCTCCGGCTTGGTGGTTTTCTTATGACCGCCTGTTCGGCCGCTGCGCCGACGATGACTTCTCGGGTCATCGAAAGCAATCTTCACATCAACTCGGAACTCGCCGAGCAGTTAGATCCAATGGAGCTCTCTTTCCTGAACGAGCTCTTGGATCGTATCGCCGCCCTGGGAGTCGCTACAGACTATGATCAGATTGGGCCTAAACCCGATCAAAGAGAAATTAACTCTCCCCAGGTCACCCATCACGTTGCAGTGGTGGAAGAGCAATGCGGCAAAACTTCATCTATCTTAAGGACTAGCTACGTCCGGATTCCTGATCCCTCCAAGCCGGATATCCGCGGAGGGGAGGATGTCACTCAAAGCCTGAACCCAGAATCAGGCAGTGGGCCAGATCTACCGGAAAACATCCAAGAATCCAAACTTTCGAGTTCGGAAACTCCTTGGCCGCTGAGCCTCAGATTGGGTGAGGATTCGGATTCAATTCCACCCACCCACCCAAACATACGCGATCTATCCCAAATTAGGCAAGGGCCCGAAGAAACAGTACACCATTACTGGGCCAGATTCCTCCTGGTCAAGAACAGGATAAAGGACTGCCGCGAGGAAGACGCAATTTCATTCTTCTGCAATAACTGCATGGACAAGGGAATTCTCAACGCCATAAGTCGTCACGAAATTACACGCTTTGCCGACTTGGTGTCCATAATGCGAAAGTACTGCGCGATGGAAAGCGCCTGGAAAACCGAAATAAAATTTTGGGATAATCCGGCCCTGAATACAAACCCAATCCGAAATAAAAGGGTGCATTATCGCAATACACCTAGGTTAACTACCAAAAAGCAAAAGCCCTCTATGGGGCAAGGAACCATACTGGAGGGATGGCTCAACGGACCCTGCAAAATTCATAGTACAGCGGATGCGATACCAACGCACAGCCTTAATGCGTGCTGGATACTCCGGCAGGTGGCCAAAAGTGGTGAGGATCTACTCCTCCCAAAAACCACAGAGCACCACCCAGAGGACAACAGTACGGTCTTAACGGTCTTCGAGACCTTTGCGTCAAATAAAAGACGGAAGCGAACACTCCGCAACACGTCCGAAATCTGCCACATAGCAGAAACAAATCCTTGGAGCGACACGGCTATTACCTTCAATGCCAGTGACGAACCTAAATTCCGAACAGCCCGAGTACCAGCCGCACTGGTCCTCAGTCCAATCGTGGACGGCTTTCGACTCACCAAGGTACTCATGGACGGCGGCAGCGGATTAAACCTCATCTACGAGGAAACTCTTCAAAAGATGGAAATAGACTGGAGCCGCATTAAGCAAAGCAGCACAACCTTTAGAGGAATCATCCCCAGTCGGGAAGCACGCTACACCGGAAAAATCACACTAGACGTGGTATTCGGCACGCCGGATAATTACACATCCGAAGAAATTACATTCCAAGTGGCCCCGTTCAACAGCGGATACCACGCTCTATTAGGGCGGGAGGCGTTTACAATCTTCCAAGCCATACCCCATTACGGGTACATGAAGCTCAAAATGCCCGGGCCCAACGGAATCATCAACCTTGTTAGTGATCCGGACATAGCACTCCGCGCTGAAAATAAGACAGCGGCACTGGCCCTTGAGGCACTATCCGAAGCCCTAGCAGACGAAGAACTAACCGCGCTGCGCTCCATGGTGAACAGGGACGACGTGATACTCGATAAAAGATCCAAGTCCACCTCCTTTAAGCCGATGGACGAAATAGTCAAATTCCAAGTCCATCCAACGGACCCTACAAAAACAGCTTCCATCGGGGCACAATTAAACCCTGATGTTGACGCCGCACTGCGAGAGTTCCTACGCGAGAATTGGGATATTTTTGCCTGGCACCCTTCAGACATGCCAGGAATCCCACGCAGGCTGGCTGAACACAGCCTAAATATCATAAAAGGGTTCAAGCCAGTCAAGCAGGCTCTTCGATGTTTCTCCGAGCCTAAAAGACATGCCATGGGAGAGGAACTAGCCAAGCTATTGGAGGTCGGATTCATCAGAGACATAAAACATCCGGACTGGCTAGCAAACTTGGTGATTCTACCAAAGAAGGACAAATCCTGGCGCTTGTGCATCGATTTTAAAGACCTTAACAAGGCCTGCCCAAAGGATCCCTTCCCCCTCCCCCGCATCGATCAAATAATCGATGCTACCGCAGGACATGATTCATTGTGTTTACTCGACGCATACTCCGGCTACCACCAAATCAAAATGGCAGAGCCAGACCAAGCCGCAACGGCATTCATCACACCATACGGCCCATTCTGCTTCAACACAATGCCCTTCGGGCTAAAAAAGGCCGGTGCAACATATCAGCGCATGATTCAGACATGCCTGGCAAACCAGATCGGCAAAACAGTGGAGGCATACGTGGATGACGTGGTCATTAAAACCAAGCATGTCGAAACTCTAGTAGATGACTTGAGGCTCACATTCGACAACCTCCGAACATATGCCATCAAGCTCAATCCGGAAAAATGCTTCTTCGGCGTACCAGCAGGAAAGCTCTTGGGATTCATTGTCTCCAGTAGAGGTATTGAAGCTAATCCGGCCAAAATCCGAGCATTGTCATAGTTGGTACCCCAACAGACCTCAAACAAATACAAAAACTAACTGGATGCATGGCGGCTCCAAGCCGCTTTATCTCCCACTTGGGAGAAAAGGCATTACCCCTTTATCGCCTCCTCCGGTGCACCGAACACTTCGAGTGGACGGACGCCTCCACGGCCGGACTCAACGACATAAAAGCCATGTTGGCAACAAACCCAGTCCTGGCCGCGCCAAACATTGGCGAACCAATGCTATTATACATTGCGGCAACTTATCAAGTGGTAAGCGCAGTGCTTGTCGTCGAGCGAGAAGTGGACAGACACAAATTTCCCATTCAAAAGCCGGTTTACTACGTGTCCACTATCCTTACTCCATGCAAATCGTGGTACCCGCATTATCAAAAGATAGCGTACGTGGTATTTATGGCATCCAGGAAGCTGCGACACTACTTTCAAGAGTGTTCGATAACGGTAGCCTCGGAAGTACCACTTAACGATATTATAAACAACCGCGACGCGACGGGTCGGATTGCCAAATGGGCCATTGAGCTCCTCCCATTCGACATAACTTACAAGCCACGGCGAGCTATTAAATCACAAGTTTTGGCTGACTTCGTCGCTGAATGGACGGAAGCCGAACTCCCTAAAGAGTACGACACATATTCAAATTGGATCATGCACTTCGACGGCTCCAAAATGTTGGCTGGTCTAGGGGCGGGCGTCGTTTTGACGTCCCCAACAGGAGACACCATTCAATACGTACTACAGATAATGTACACGGACTCCAACAATGCAACCGAATACGAGGCCCTTCTACATGGTCTCCGGATGGCAGTATCCATGGGCATTCAACGCCTAGAGGTGCGCGGGGATTCAAACCTTGCAATATCCCAAATAAATGGAGACTTTGATGCCAAGGATCCAAAAATGGCCGCTTATCGCAATGTCATCCTAAAAATGTCAGCCCGGTTCGAGGGGCTCGAATTTCACCATGTGGCTCGGGAAAACAATCAGGCGGCGGATATCCTCACCCGCATTGGCGCAAAACGCGACGCGGTCCCTCCCAACATTTTTCTGGAAAGGCTTTTCAAGCCATCCGTAACATGGGAAGGGGACACCGGTAACAACAGTCCGGACCCGTCCAAAATACCCGATACCGAACTCTCTGACACAATCGGAGGCTCCGCCACCGAAATAACACAATCAGCCCACGAAATAATGGCCATTATTGCCCCGTGGACAGAACCATTCCTGGCCTACTTAACTAGACAGGAACTCCCGGAGGACCAAAATGAGGCACGCTGCATAGTGCGGCGATCAAAGGCCTACAGGGTCCACGAGGGAGAATTGTACAAAAAAAGCGCTACCGGAGTCCTTCAACGGTGCATCTCCAAAGAGGAAGGACGGAACCTTTTGGCAGAAATTCATGCCAGACTCGGCGGTCATCATGCCGCAGCCGGGCTCTTGTGAGCAAGGCCTTCCGTACATGATTCTATTGGCCAACGGCCCGGGCAGACGCACAGGACTTAGTCCAGCATTGCGCCGGTTGCCAGCTCTTTGCAAATCAAAGCCATATGCCACCCACCGCCCTCCGAACAATCCCCATTACATCACCCTTTGCGGTCTGGGGGCTTGACATGGTTGGACCCCTTAAAGGTGGAACCCACAAGAAAAAATACTTATTGGTCATGGTGGATAAATTCACCAAATGGATAGAGGCCAAACCGGTTAAAACAGCCAAATCTGGACCGGTGATAGATTTCATATCCGGGGTTGTACATCGCTACGGCGTCCCCCACAGCATCATCACTAATAATGGCACGAACTTCGTGGCCGACGAGGTAAAAATCTGGTGTAGCAAAATGGGCATCAAGCTCGATTATGCTTCAGTCTACCACCCACAAACCAACGGTCAAGTCGAACGAGCAAATGGTCTTATAATGAGCGGCATTAAACCCAGACTAGTGCGCTCCTTAACAGAGTATGACACGCACTGGGTAGAGGAGCTCGACTCCGTACTCTGGGGGATACGGACCACGTCGAATCGTAGTACCGGATACACAACATCTTTTATGGTGTACGGCGCAGAGGCAATCCTGCCCTGTGACATAATTCATGACTCACCTCGAGTGCGCATGTACGAAGAAAGAGAGGCCGAGCTCGATCGGCAGGACAGTTTGGACACCTTGGAGGAAGAGCGCGACGTAGCCAAAGCCCGTTCCACATTTTACCAGCAACAGGCTCGCAGATACCAAAGCAGAGAAGTACGAGCCAAAACTTATAACATTGGTGAACTAGTTCTCTGGCTGCCGGATAAGAAAAAGAACAAGCTAGAGCCCAAATGGGAAGGTCCCTTCATCATCGACCAAGTTCTGACCGGCGGAGCGTACCGACTGCGGGATGCATCGACTAGTCGACTCAAGCCGAACCCATGGAACGCAGCCAGGCTCCGCAGATTCTACGCCTAGCACCGGACTTTATGTTAGCGCCTCTTCTGTGACGCCCCGTTACGTCCGAGAGAGTCAGGCGTAACGGAAGCCGTCACTTTAGAGTTGCGCCAGGATCAGTTAAGGAGAACAGTATCATGTACAAGATGGTACAGCTGCCATGAGTAGGCAAGCTTTTATTACATTGACACCTCAAGTGTCGACTAAACCTAAGCGACCATGACGATAGATCGTCATCTACTTCCGGTTACGAGCCTTCTAGACCAACCATGGAGGGCATCTACTCTTCATAGCCTTGATTGTCGACTTCCTCATAAACATACTCCACTTCAGAATAACCGAAGTCATTAAGATGACCAGACTCATCATAAGTACCATTGTCTATCGCCTCAGAGTTCTCATAACTCTCTTGTTCTGAAAAACAACATAAGTGCAGCTGAGTACGTATAAAATACGTACTCTGCAAGTCGCCGGGAAAAGTGGATGCATGAGTTCTTTAAAGAGGAAAACTTTATCGGCCACGGCTACAACCAGCGAGCCATTAGCTCAAAAGTACTTTGTAGGTAAAAATATTTTCCCTTAACCCTTTTTGTTGGAAACCAAATTTTATTTATAAAATCTACTGGCGGCAGAGCGACGTGGGATCTTACATCCTGTGTTAGAGGAAAACCCACACGACGCACTTCCAAACCCGGAAGCTGGGAGTGATATCACATTTACTCTGATCAGAGGTGTACTGCTTTGCCCATAGCATCACTTGGTCCAAGTCGTCCATGCGCTACCCGTGCACACGACTAGACCAAGGAACCAGAACCTTTAACCAGCCCGTACACTACCTCTGCTTTTCCACCTTGCCTTACTAAAGGCCCGCGGGTCGAGACCCCTGACCGGCGGTCCCGCCCTAGGGTGACTGTACCTACCCGGCTACAGCCACCTTCTCACCCATGCAGAGGCAGCTACTTGGCATGGGTAGTTGGTTCAGCCCGTCCCATTCCAGGTCTATGGTCAGTACGGTTTGCGCCGCTTTTGAAGTAAGCGCCAGTTGGTTGTGTCCTAATGTGATACCCTATGTAGAGGAGCCCGCCATCCAAGCCGACCCTCCCTGGGTTGCTTTCACCAACATGAGCTCCCCTACCCACCAAATATTTATTTATATTGTAACCCTACCCGGGTCACAACTACTTAATACAGATGCTTCACCTGATCTGGTCCAATTGCCAAATCAGTGGATCCACCTGATCCAAATTTCATTTTATTTATGAAAAATATTTGTTTTAAATTCTTATGCAAAATTTTGGAAATGACCCATAGCCCGGAAAACATTTATCAAGACATGGTCAAGGAGATGACGACTTGCCGGATAGTGCTTCGATCAACTCGGAACCACCAGACGTGGCTCCTACGGGTCCGAGATCGACTCCTGGTAATTATTTCAGGAACATGTTTATATTATTATTTATCTTCCTAACTAAAAATCTAACATCCAGCAACACGGCCATGTTGAGCAAGCCACATGTAATTAACTAAGTGGTGATACGTCCTAGTGTTCCATTGAGAGATAAAATGCATTAAGCCATCCAAAACAGAGTAGCATGCACGTATGTCATCCAGTCCAGAGAATGGTAAAAGAAATGATAAGTAAAAAAGAACAGTAGCCTAGTACTGTACTACTAGTACTACGCAGGTTGAGCCCCAGCCCGAGTCTAAAAAGACTACTCATCTTCTCTGCTGTCCCACGAACAGAACCAGCCCGCTCACCTCTCTCTCTTCCCCAAGAACAGAGCACGGCCGCCGTCGCCTCGATCTGCCCCGTCCGGGCATCTCCGACGACACGGCGGACACCTATAGATTCCCCTCGTCTCCCTCTACCATTTCCCCCTATTTATTTGATCCGCCGCCGCCAAAAACGTCGCCACCACTCAATCCTAGCGCCGCCTGATCCAGGTGATGGGGTCATGTACCTAGGGTAGGGTCACAAACCTGATCTAAGTACCCTGCCCAAGGACACCCTTAGAAGAGGTCACCTTCCAGTCGACCAACGAGGGACTCACTCGACTGACTTGAAGGACTCGACCACGAAGACTCACTCGACTACCAGGAGGTCAAAAGGCACTCTGCACTGCAACGGCCTGTAGTTAAGTAGACTTTATGATAGTTAAGACACTTTATGTGGGACGTTACCAGTAACGCCCCGAACTAAATACACCTTAAACCCTTCATTACGTGGGCTGGCTGGGGTCCTGGCGCACTCTATATAAGCCACCCCCCTCCACAGGCAGAAGGGTTCGGCATCCTGTAATTCATATACACATAATCCACTCGACCGCCTCCGGGCTCCGAGACGTAGGGCTTTTACTTCCTCCGAGAAGGGCCTGAACTCGTACATCTCTTGTGTTTACAACCTCTCCATAGCTAGGACCTTGCCTCTCCATACCTACCCCCCACTCTACTGTCAGACTTAGAACCACGACAGTTGGCGCCCACCTTGGGGCAGGTGTTTTAGCGATTTTGTGGAGAAGTTGCGGTTCTTCCGAGTACTTTCATCATGATGACTGCTGGAGTTTTGGTTGAGGATCGAGAGATCCGTCTCGGTGCTCTCACCTTCGTCGCCGACGACTCCGCCTGGCTCCAGGAGGCTCCACTCGACATCGATGCGCTCCCCGTCCGCGGTGCGACGCATTTTCGCGCATGTGTCCGCGGTGTTCTGTTGCGGCAACCGTCGACCCCGTATCGGTCGACTCCCCCATCGACCACCCTCCCGGTCTCCCGCCAGCGCAAGCGCTCGGGCCGGTCGAGGCTTCAGCGGTGGGTGAGGCACGCGGTGGCTCGCCAGACGGCCACCACTCAAGTTGCGACAATCGAGCCCGACGAATCTCTCTACGGCCTGTTCGATCTGTCGACTGGCTCCGTAGAGACTGCATCCGAGTGCGATAGCAGTGATCCAGCGGCGGAAATCCTGATGGTCGACGGGCCCCGCAGTCCCCCTGGCTTCGCCCGTGATGGTGGGGCAGGCGACGGAGGCGACCCCGCACGAGACCACGAAGAGTACCAGCCCGAGCCACTCGACTCTCTGCAAAGAGAGGAACTTCGCCGCAGGAACGTGGATGTCCTGCGTACTCCCATCGCAGGAGAAACCCCCGAGGCTCGCGCCTTGGAGGAGGCTCGTTTAGCCAATTTGGCCGAACGCACTTGACTGGAGAATCTTCAGCGAGCACTCGACGAGCGCGCGCGGCAACGAGTTCCTGACACCAGTCGACGTCAACTCTTCCCGCCGACTCAGGTATATCGAACCCCAATCCAGAATTTAGCAGCTGCGACCCGTATAGCAGAGTCCATCCAGCCCTCTCAGTCGGAAGCTGGCAGAGGCTTGATGCATATCAGGGATCTGCTCCGGGCAGCAGGAGATCAGAATTCGGCCGTGTCGCAGTCGAGGAACAGAATTCACAGTCGATCCGTCGCTGCGAATACGGTTCAGTCGGCTCACAGCCCCAGATCGCCTCCGCGGCGTGAAGGGCGCGAGAATCGGCGAGACCAATATGGTGACCGACTCGACCGAGATGATAGGCGTCGAGTGCCCAATTCCCCTCCGAGGGGTGGGTCTTACGCTCCTCGGCAGCAAGATGACAGGCGCCAGCTCAGTGCGGGGCGAAGAGTTCCAGTCGACCCCAGAGAAGCTTGTGTATGGAATATACATGACCACAAAGAAGGTTGCTCATTATTTCTCTGATCATTCCATCACAGTCGTCAGCGACGCTCCACTATCAGAGATTTTGCACAACAGAGATGCAACTGGTCGAGTGGCTAAATGGGCGATTGAACTTCTTCCCCTTGATATCAAGTTTGAGGCAAAGAAAGCCATTAAGTCCCAGGAAATAGCAGATTTCCTCGCCGAGTGGACTGAACAGCAGCAGTCGACTGAAGTTCACTCAGAGCATTGGACCATGTTCTTTGATGGCTCTAAGATGTTGAATGGTTCCGGTGCTGGGGTTGTCCTGGTTTCCCCCAGAGGATATAAGCTCAGATATGTGCTCCAGATTCACTTTGATTCCTCCAACAATGAGGCAGAATATGAGGCCCTCTTATACGGATTGCGCATGGCCATTTCACTCGGCGTCCGTCGCCTGATGGTCTATGGCGACTCGGATTTAGTGGTCAACCAAGTGATGAAGGAGTGGGACGTGAGAAGCCCAGCCATGACTGGATACTGCAGTGCAGTGAGGAAGCTGGAAAAGAAGTTCGAGGGGTTGGAGCTCCATCATATACCCCGACTAAAAAATCAAGCAGCTGATGATCTAGCAAAGATAGGTTCCAAGAGAGAAGCCATTCCGAGTGGTGTGTTCTTGGAGCATATACACACTCCGTCAGTAAAAGAAGATCCTTTCACCGAAGAAGCTCCACAGCCCAAGAGTGCCACAGATCCGACTGAGGTTGAAGTCCCAGCAGTGGTCGACTTGGTCATGGAGGTCTTGGTGGTCATTCCCGACTGGACAGTTCCATATATCGCGTATATCCTGAGAAAAGAGCTCCCGGAGGATGAGGAAGAGGCTCGACAGATCGTCCGTCGATCTAAGGCCTTTACCGTAATCAAAGGACAATTATACAGAGAAAGCGCGACTGGAGTTGGTCAGAAGTGCATAACACCAGAAGAAGGTCGAATCATCCTCAATGATATCCACTCGGGAACCTGTGGTCATCATGCGTCCTCTCGGACCATCGTGGCCAAAGCCTACCGAGCCAGATTTTACTGGCCAAAGGCGAATGAGATGGCAAAGGAAATAGTGGATAAGTGCGAGGGATGTCAGTTCTACTCGAATATGTCGCACAAGCCTGCATCGGCTCTGAAGACCATCCCACTCGTCTGGCCTTTCGCAGTATGGGGGTTGGACATGGTCGGTCCTTTGAGAACAGGGCGAAGTGGCTTCACGCATGTACTGGTGGCAGTCGACAAATTCACCAAGTGGATTGAGGCTAAACCAATCAAGAGCCTTGACGCCGGTGCTGCTGTTAGCTTCATCAGGGAACTAATATTCAGATATGGAGTCCCGCACAGCATCATTACGGATAATGGGTCGAACTTTGACTCGGAGGAATTCAGAGATTTCTGTAACTCTCAAGGCACGCGAGTCGACTACGCTTCAGTCGCTCATCCGCAGTCGAATGGACAAGCAGAGCGAGCCAATGGCCTGATTCTCAAGGGATTGAAACCCCGAGTAATGCGTGATCTCAAGCATGCAGCTAGAGCTTGGGTCGACGAACTTCCCTCGGTGCTTTGGGGACTGCGGACCACACCTAATCGGTCGACCGGAAGAACCCCATTCTTCTTGGTCTACGGAGCTGAAGCAGTCTTGCCGAGTGATCTTCTCCACAATGCTCCTCGAGTTGAAATCTACAACGAAGCAGAAGCTGAACAAGCGCGGCAGGACGCAGTTGACCTTTTAGAGGAAGAAAGGGAGATGGCTCTGATCCGGTCGACCATCTACCAACAAGATTTGCGTCGTTTCCACGCCAGAAATGTGAGGGGTCGAGCCTTCCAGGAAGGAGATTTAGTTCTCCGAGTGGATCAGAAGAAACAACACAAGCTTGCTCCTTCTTGGGAAGGACCCTTCATCGTCACCAAAGTTCTCCACAACGGGGCGTACCGTCTTTACAACGTCGAGCATAATATCGACGAGCCCCGAGCTTGGAACGCGGAACTACTCCGCCCATTTTACACTTAAATTTAATCACTCGGATGAGTTGCAATGAAGTACTTTTGTAGTCCATGGACCTCAAAATAATAGTGTCATAGTTCCTCCATAATTTTTGTCACTTTTTATTTTGTCCAATAAAATTTCCCCTCAGTGGGTGACTTAGCCGCGAATCCGTTTCACCTAAGTTTGTAAAAATCCTCTGAGTGGTGAGTCAGACTCCCACTCGGAGGCTTAGCTACGAATCCGTTTCGCCTAAGAGTAAATAAAATCCTACCGAGTGGTAAGCCAGACTTCCACTCGGAGGCTTAGCTGCAGTCCAAGTACTCGCCTAAGTTATCAAAAATCCTACCGAGTGAAGAGCAAATCTCTCACTCGGGGGCTTAGCTGCAGCCCAGTGCTCGCCTAAGATATAGAAATCCTACCGAGTGAAGAGCAAACCTCTCACTCGGAGGCTTAGCTGCGAATCCGTTTCGCCTAAGATTAAATAAAATCCTACCGAGTGGTAAGCCAGACTTCCACTTGGAGGCTTAGCTGCAGTCCAAGTACTCGCCTAAGTTATCAGAAATCCTACCGAGTGAAGAGCAAACCTCTCACTCGTAGGCTTA
>NC_041382.1:156239801-156292863 GCF_002162155.2 Triticum dicoccoides | reverse complement strand
CGCTCGCCTAAGTTATCAGAAATCCTACCGAGTTAAGAGCAAACCTCTCACTCGGGGGCTTAGCTGCAGCCCAGCGCTCGCCTAAGTTATCAGAAATCCTACCGAGTGAAGAGCAAACCTCTCACTCGAAGGCTTAGCTGCAGTCCAAGTACTCGCCTAAGTTATCAAAATTCCTACCGAGTGAAGAGCAAACCTCTCACTCGGGGGCTTAGCTGCAGCCCAGCGCTCGCCTAAGTGGACTAAGGAATAAGTCGATTGCAGTAGGCGCCCCGCTTTGAACCTGCAAAAGGCATTTCGAGCCAAAAGCAATCATATTCAAACACCAAATTCAAGTTCGGATCGATACCTAAAGGAACCAAAAGTGCTCAGGCGCTAAGCCCGTTAAGGTTTATCGGTTACAACTCCACTCGGCATACCGAGGCAAATTTAAAGCATCGAGTTTAGAAGAAGTTTTTTACCCCTCCTGTGGAGGGCTGGAAGGTGCAACAAACTCATCAAGATCAATTCCATCTGCGATCCGAGTGGCAGCCGCAAGGAAAGTTTCCATAAAGGACCTGAAGTCGTGTTTCTTGGTGTTGGCCACCTGGAGGGCCGCCAGCTTGTCTTCTCGCGCATCTTTGCAGTGGACTCGGGCCAGACACAGAGCAACATCGGCACCGCACCGAGCCGAGGACTTTTTCCACTCCTGCACTCGACCAGGGATCGTGTTCAAGCGAGCCATCAGCGACTCGAGGTCGTTCTGAAGTGTCTCCCCGGGCCAGAGCGTCGAGTCGATGCGAGATGTGGCGACCTTCAGCCTTGCAAGATAGTCCACGACAGCTGCAACACGGGACTCCAGTCGGAAAACATTCATGGCAACTTCGTCATCCATCGGAGAATTGACGGGGTCAAGGTTTGGTTCCAGCCGGCTAGTTTCTTCTTCAAAGTTTTGACAAAATTCTGCAAGGACGATCACCGAGTCAAGGCGATGGTCGAATGGAAAAACCACGGTTGGAAATGATCGCCGAGCATAGAGATTTACCTTCAAGCATAAGAAACAGCTTCTTGGCAAGACCATTCAGGAAGGCCTCAGATCTTTTTTCTTCCCAAGAGCAGCTTTCAGATTGGCATTTTCTTGCTCAAGCTTGGCGACTGAAGCTAACTTCTCGTCAACAAGCTTGATCTTCTCAGCTAGTTCAAGGTCCTTCTTCCGTTGGGCCTCCCTCACCTTACCTGCAAGTTACAGCAAGATCAGATTTTGAAACAAATAAAGGGAAAAAACAGTCATCAAGGTCTCACCAAACATACCTTCGGTCTCCTCCTTTGCCTTCGTCAGATTCTCCTGAACCAGCTTCAAATTCAGCTCGAGCTGAATGTGCTTGTTTTCCAGCTCAGAGTAGCGAGCCACAAGATCACAGGAGTTCTGCGAAGAACCAATCGACTAAAATGTCAAATATAATTCACTTCCGAGTGAAAAAGGAAAAATCACGCGTTTCTAAGACTACAGCCAAATACGAGCATTCGACCGTAGTCTCGGGGACTACACCCAGTGGGTGCACTCAGCGTGCCCCCACTAATCGACCAGTCGAAGACAGAGTCGACCAGTCGACCGGTTTGCGAAATCCAGTCGCCTTAGTCGAATGACGGAAAGACTGAAATTATAAAGCCTAAGGCCGACTGCCCGCAGTCGACCTTAGCCTTGGGGACTACACCCAGTGGGTGCACTCAGCGTGCCCCCACTAATCCTATTTGAAGACAGAGTCGACCAGTCGACCTAAAAAAACAAAAAAAGAGATATATTCTTTAAGACTGTAATCGACTCCCAGCAGTCGACCACAGTCTCGGGGACTACACCCAGTGGGTGCACTCAGCGTGCCCCCACTAATCGACCAGTCGAAGACAGAGTCGACCAGTCGACCGGTTTGCGAAATCCATTCGACATAGTCGAATGACAGAAAGACTGAAATTGTAAAGCCTAAGGCCGACTGCCCGCAGTCGACCTTAGCCTTGGGGACTACACCCAGCGGGTGCACTCAGCGTGCCCCCGCTAACACGGAGTTTAACTCGACACACCCACTGGGTGACTACTATAAATCCTGGAAAGAAAAGTTTCTGATAGCATATCCTAACAGAACAAATGGTGGTCGACTGACCTGAACATTGCGTTGGAGGGCGGAACTAGCGTCGTAAGCTGCCTGGCTCGCATCCCGGATGGTCTTCAACTGCTCCATCATGATCCCTGCCTGGCGTATTGCCTCCTTCGCTACGCCAGCTTGGTCCTCTGGGACGTGGTGCGTCGTGAAGAGGGAGGGCTGCGGAGCACTCGTCAGTGGATCTGCGAAGGACACGGTGTGTCGAGTGGTGTTCCCCTCCTCCGCGACCAGAGCCTCAAGCACCGTTACATCCTGGGTCACCTTGCTGGCAGACGCTTTCCTACTCCTTCTGTACTTCAGCGGTTCCTCATCTTCATCATCATCAGGGAGAGTGATTACAACATTGGATGGAGCTACAGAAAAGAATCAGGATTAGATCATG
Organism: Triticum dicoccoides; assembly: GCF_002162155.2. Classification (NCBI taxonomy): domain Eukaryota; kingdom Viridiplantae; phylum Streptophyta; class Magnoliopsida; order Poales; family Poaceae; genus Triticum; species Triticum dicoccoides. The sequence continues at coordinate 156,290,349 of NC_041382.1, read as the reverse complement.
AGTCAGTCGACTAAAGACAGTGTTAAGAATATAGTACCAGGTTTTGAGGTTGCTGCGTCCTCCATCTCATGGTCGTCAGCCCGGGCCGAGGTCTCAGAAGTAGCAGCACTGCAACTCCAAAGAGTCAGTCGACTAACTCCAGCGCCAACCAGAGATAAAGTTCACACAAAACAAGAAGACGTAAGCAATATGATTACCCTGATATGGTGGGGATGGACACCTTCATCTTCGGCAGGTGCTTGGTCGGCTTCGACGGGGCCGCCCTGGGCTGCTTTGGCGCCTTTTCAGTCGGCGCCGGAGAGGTGGTCCGAGGGCGCTTGGTCGACTGTGTAACAGTCGCGACCCCCTCGCCGCGTTCAGTCGCAGGATCATGGACAAGTTTCGACCGCCTTTCCGAGCGCGGTGGTGCGACCTCCTCCTCCTCCTCCTCTTCCCCGTCCTCATCGTCATCATCATCATCGTCATCGTCATCATCATCGGCCTCGGCGGCGTCCGAGTCCCACTCCTCCTCCTGGCTCTCGCCCCCGCTCGCTTCTCCCTCCTCAGTCGGAGCCTGCGCTCTGTTGGGCATCGAGTACAGTTCAGTGAGGGTCTGAGGGAGAACAAGACAAAGATCAGTCGACCGATCGGCAGAGAAAGCAGAAATAAAATATGATGAGAATACAACGGGAAGTGGGGCAGACATGCCTTGTTTGGGTCACTGTGGCAGTCGAGTGGAGGAATCCTTCTGGCCCCGCGAGGGTTGTCCTTGTTCCCAGTAACAGCGGCCATCCACCTTTCCAGAGTGGCATCGTCGACTGCTTCTGGATTGACCCGAGTCACATCCTCAGTCCCACAGTACAACCACATGCAATGGCTCCGGAACTGAAGAGGCTGGATTCGGCGCATAAGGAAAACTTCCAGGAGATCCATGCCCGTCACTCCCTCCCGAACCAACTGAACTACGCGCTCCATCAACATCTTCACGTCAGCTTTCTCCTCCGGAATCAGCTTCAGAGAGGAGGGCTTGTTCACTCGGTCCATGGTAAATGGAGGGAGTCCACTCGACTGCCCCGGTGTCGACTCATCCTGGCAGTAGAACCAGGTCGACTGCCAGCCTCTGACTGACTCGGGAAATGTCATGGCTGGGAAGGTGCTCTTGTTTCTCACCTGGATCCCCAGACCTCCACACATTTGGACCACTCGGGTTCTTTCGTCGCCTGGACTCGCCTTCTTCACAGTTTGAGAGCGACATGTGAATATGTGCTTGAACAAGCCCCAGTGCGGTCGACAGCCCAGAAAACTCTCGCACATGGACACAAACGCGGCAAGATAGGCGATAGAATTCGGGGTGAAGTGGTGGAGTTGCGCTCCAAAAAAGTTCAAGAAACCACGGAAGAAAATGCTCGGCGGCAAAGAGAATCCGCGGTCGACATGGGTAGCCAGAAGCACGCACTCACCCTCTTCCGGCTGGGGCTGCCACTCTTTCCCCGGAAGCCTCGCAGCTCCATGGGGGATCAGGCCCTCGTTGGCCATGTCGAGGAGATCCTTCTTCGTGATGGTCGACTGGATCCAATCTCCTTGGACCCAGCCTTTCGGCAGGCGGGATCTGGACGAAGACCCACCGCGGCTGGTGGATCTCCCCTTCGCCTTCTCCGTCGCCGACGCCTTCTTCGCGCGCTCCAGTGCCGCCGTCTTCTCCTTGACCATGGCTTCCGGCGGGGCGCGTGAGGAGAAGTGGTGCGGAGGCGAGAGCGAGCGCGTTGGGCGGAGATGAAGGAGGCAGAGAGAGAGAATGCTGAGGCACTGTTCAAAAAACCCTCGCCGGGCGCATTTATAAGATCCCTTCCGAGTGGATGACAGGTGGACCCGGCAGATCTAATCATATCCTGGAACTGTTACGCGGACGAGATACGTGGCGAAGAAAGCGGCGCGAGGATCGAGGCGTCTATGTCCCATCCCATCCGAACGCCGCGGTCCGCTCCGCTTCGCGCGTTTCCCCAAATTTCGCATCCCGCGGAATCCGCGAACGGCAGATCGGTCTGTCAGGCGCGGGATTTCCTGCGATCCATCGCTCGGAAATCGACGAAGCCCGAAAGATCACTCGACGAAAGAAAAGAATGGATCGAGTCGACTGAAGACAAGTTGCTCACTATCAACGAAGAGATTCTCTGGTTCAGAACAACGCACGACCAGTGTGCAAAGGTTAATCAGAAACAGCATCAACTCCTCCGTCACTCAAAGCCTCAATCCATCCGGGGGCTAATGATGGGGTCATGTACCTAGGGTAGGGTCACATACCTGATCTAAGTACCCTGCCCAAGGACACCCTTAGAAGAGGTCACCTTCCAGTCGACCAACGAGGGACTCACTCGACTGACTTGAAGGACTCGACCACGAAGACTCACTCGACTACCAGGAGGTCAAAAGGCACTCTGCACTGCAACAGCCTGTAGTTAAGTAGACTTTATGATAGTTAAGACACTTTATGTGGGACGTTACCAGTAACGCCCCGGACTAAATACACCTTAAACCCTTCATTACGTGGGCTGGCTGGGGTCCTGGCGCACTCTATATAAGCCACCCCCCTCCACAGGCAGAAGAGTTCGGCATCCTGTAATTCATATACACATAATCCACTCGACCGCCTCCGAGCTCCGAGACGTAGGGCTTTTACTTCTCCGAGAAGGGCCTGAACTCGTACATCTCTTGTGTTTACAACCTCTCCATAGCTAGGACCTTGCCTCTCCATACCTACCCCCCACTCTACTGTCAGACTTAGAACCACGACACCAGGTCCGGTGGGCTTGCCACCGGCTGCAGCGGCAACAACGTCTCCGTGCCTACATCCTCCGCCAGCGCAGCCACACGCACGAGGCGTGCAGCCATGGGCGTCGGGCGTGTGCGGCTTCACCGGCGCTGCTCGGTCGCCATGGCTCTGCTGCTAACGGTGTGGACTAGCCACATCCTACTGCTACTGCTGGTAAGTACTAATCCTAATTCCTTCTCCATGAAGTGCTCCAAATTTCACAACAAGTGCCTGCTATATGTGAACGTGGGTGTGCATATATTGTTCATTTTATCTCAGGCCCTACTATTCCCCTCTCAGCCATATTGCCTTCTTTCTCTTTGTTTATCTCCAGGCCATGAAATTAATCAAGATTTAATTTATAGTGTGGTCATGGTATTGCTACTGATTAGAACTAAATGCTGTTCCTAACTAGTGCTACTCATCCTTGAACACCATATAGAAGTAAACAGTGGCAGTGAAACTCCAAAAATAATAATTACTTGTGAGTAGATTATAAACATCAATCTCTCAGTTTGCTACAGCTTGGCAGGGATTAATAAATAGGACCAGGTAGTATACACAGGAAGGTTGATCTTTTGGATACATACATACATATCTTAGCAAGTTACTAGTACCTAGGATTTGATTCTTGGCATGTTAGATCTAGTACATACCACGGATGTCATTCACATAAACTTTTACAAGCTTTTGCAATTGATCTAATTAGTTTTGACTAACTTGGGTGTTTACGCAAACATTTTGTTTGTTTTACTGCAAGGTAAATAGATCAAGGCGAATAGATGCTTATGGACTGATTCAAACCGAGGTGGAGATAGATAAGAAATCAAGCAAGAAGGGCTAACACAACAAGGTACTTGATTAGTACCTGGTGGCGCATGCAACCCAAAGATCTTCACCGCAGTGAAGGACAACAGTGTGGTAGAAGGTGAAAAGGCAAGTGGTGGGGGTACTCCAACGTATGTGTGTGTGAGGTAGAATGGTCCAGTGAAAGGGATGGCTCCTATTTATAGTGGGGTGAATAGCTATGTCGGTTTGAAGACACATTACATCTGGCATGCATGCGTGGTTAGTCTTGCATGCATACCTCCACTTGTGTCTCTTATGGGCTGTACTATGGACAGTTGTAATTTGTTTGGCTGGCCCTTAGTTGGCATTTACTTTATGGGAAAGAAATGAGACAAGGGTGTATAAAATATATGGAGGTTTGGAGAAGAATTTGTTTTGCACGACTAAATGCTATTTGTTGTAATAATAAATGTAGTTGTCTCTATTATTTTAATTAATGTTTTGGCAACGCCGTTGAAATTATCATTATCTAATTTATTTATTATATATATATTTTTACGGTTTTTACATCCTTTCCCCCTTAGAGAAAATTTCGTCCTCGAAATTTGTTGAGTCGCACCTCGAAAATGTAAGGATATTTTTCTCGGAGGTCATCTTCTTTTTCCCAAGTCGCTTCTCGCACCGGATGATTTCCCCATTGCACCTTGCAATATTTAATTGTTTTACTCCTGAGCTTCTTTTCCTCTGTGTCCAAAATACGACTAGGATGCTCCTCATACGTTAGGTCCTTTCGGAGGGTTAATTCTTCCTCCGAGACTCTCTCAAATGGTGGCTTTACGCTCTTGCGTAATTGGGATACATGAAATACATCATGAACCCCTTGTAGGTGCGCTGGCAATTCTAATTTGTACGCCACCGTCCCTCTTCTTTTTAAGATTCGATAGGGACCAATATATCGCGGACTTAGTTTTCCTTGTACTCCAAAGCGCTTGACACCTTTAATTGGTGAGACTTTTAAATAAACAAAGTCTCCGGGTTGATATTGTATATCACGTCGTCTCTTGTCTACATAACTCTTTTGTCGGCTTTGCGCCGTCTTGAGCCGCTCTCTAATTATGCGAACTTTTTCCTCGGTCTCTTGGACCAAGTCGGGTGCTAAGAGTTTCTTTTCTCCGGTTTCCACCCAACATATTGGGGTTCGGCATCTTCGACCATATAAGGCCTCAAATGGGGACATACCAATACTAGCTTGGTAGCTATTGTTATAAGCGAACTCTGCTAAGGGTAAGTGCTTGCTCCATGAGTCACCAAAATCTAGCACGCAAGCCCTTAGCATGTCTTCTATGATTTGGTTCACCCTCTCGACTTGACCGCTAGTCTGGGGGTGGTAAGCGGTACTAAAATCCAATTTTGTTCCTAATGCTTCTTGTAATTTTTCCTAGAACTTGGATGTAAACATAGATCCACGATCTGACACTATTCTGGAAGGTGTTCCATGTAGAGCTACTATCCTGTGGATATATAGCTCAGCCAATTTTTCTCTGGAGCAACCTGGGACTAAAGGGATAAAATGGGCAGATTTAGTGAGTCGGTCAACCATCACCCATATGATCTCCTCACGTTTTCTTGTTTTGGGCAGTCCGGTGATAAAGTCCATGTGGATTTCCTCCCATTTCCATTGTGGAATTTGGAGAGGTTGCAATAAGCCTGGTGGTCGCTGGTGTTCTGCCTTGACTCTCTTACAAGTGTCACACTCGTCCACATACCGAGCAATTTCTCTTTTCATATTTCTCCACCAAAATGTACCCTTGACATCTCGGTACATTTTTGTGCTACCAGGGTGTATGGTGTACGGAGTGTTGTGTGCCTCCTGGAGTATTATCTGCTTAATATCCAAGATATTTGGCACACATACTCGGGTTTTATACCAAAGTGATCCGTCTTCCGCTATTCGGAATTCTGATGGTTGACCATCTTGTATTCTGCGCTTTTCCTCACAAATAAACTCATCTTTGGTTTGTTTTTCCTTGATTTCGTCCAACAAATTGGGTCTGATTGCTAATGTGGCTAGGATTTTCTCAACCGGTTTATGTATGAATTCAATTCCCATCATCTCCAGCTCATGTATCAGATGCTTATCATAGGTTGGCATCTTGACATGATTGCATGAGGTTTTTCGGCTAAGGGCATCTGCCACCACATTAGCTTTTCCTGGGTGGTAGTTGACACTAAGGTCATAATCCTTAATGAGTTCCAACCATCGTCTTTGTCTCATATTCAATTCCTTTTGCGTGAAGATATACTTGAGGCTTTTATGGTCCGTGTATAGTTCACAACGGTTTCCATAAAGGTAGTGCCTCCACATCTTCAACGCAAATACAACGGCAGCTAACTCGAGGTCATGGGTGGGGTAGTTTTGTTCATGGGGCTTTAACTGGCGAGAGGCATAGGCTATGGCTCTCCCATCTTGCATTAACACACATCCCAAACCAACTCTAGAGGCATCGCAATATACTATGAATGCTTTGCCTGGTTCGGGTAGAGCCAATACCGGAGCGGTTGTGAGCCGTTTCTTTAACTCCTGAAAACTTTGCTCACACTTGTCATTCCAGTCAAATGGAACTCCCTTCCTTAGTAATTTGGTCATAGGGGCTGCTTTCTGGGAGAAGCCTTCTATGAACCTTCGATAATATCCAGCTAAACCAAGGAAGCTATGAATCTCTGTTACGTTGGTTGGGGATTTCCATGCCAACACTGCATCCACTTTAGCAGGATCTACGGCTATCCCTTTCCCTGATATAATGTGTCCTAAGAAGGACACTTCTTCTAGCCAAAATTCACACTTTTTGAATTTGGCATAGAGTTGTTTTTCCCTCAAGGTCTGTAGTACTATCCGGAGGTGTTCAGCATGTTCCTCAATACTTCGAGAGTATATGAGGATATCATCAATGAACACTACCACAAACTTGTCTAAATAGGGCATGAGGACTAGGTTCATCAGGTTCATGAAAATTGCTGGTGCATTTGTGAGCCCGAAGGGAACAACCATGAATTCATGGTGACCATATCGGGTTATGAAAGCAGTCTTAGGTATATCTTCTTCCTTTACTTTTAGTTGGTGGTACCCTGACCTGAGATCTATTTTTGAGAATACAGTGGCTCCTTTCAATTGGTCAAATAGATCATCTATCCGGGGTAGTGGGTACTTATTCTTAATGGTCGCCTCATTCAAGGCTCGATAATCCACACATAGCCTCATACTTCCGTCCTTTTTCTTAACGAATAAGACTGGTGCTGCCCAAGGTGACACACTTGGTCGAATAAACCCCGTTTCTTCTAGTTCATCCAATTGTTTTCTTAATAAATAAATATATATATATATAATAAATAAATTAGATAACGATAATTTCAACGGCGTTGCCAAAACATTAATTAAAATAATAGAGACAACTACATTTATTATTACAACAAATAGCATTTAGTCGTGCAAAACAAATTCTTCTCCAAACCTCCATATATTTAATAGACCCTTGTCTCATTTCTTTCACATAAAGTAAATGCCAACTAAGGGCCAGCCAAACAAATTACACCTGTCCATAGTACAGCCCATAAGAGACACAAGTGGAGGTATGCATGCAAGACTAACCACGCATGCATGCCAGATGTAATGTGTCTTCAAACCGACATAGCTATTCACCCCACTATAAATAGGAGCCATCCCTTTCACTGGACCATTCTACCTCACACACACATACGTTGGAGTACCCCCACCACTTGCCTTTTCACCTTCTACCACACTGCTGTCCTTCACTGCGGTGAAGATCTTTGGTTTGCATGCGCCACCAGGTACTAATCAAGTACCTTGTTGTGTTAGCCCTTCTTGCTTGATTTCTTATCTATCTCCACCTCGGTTTGAATCAGTCCATAAGCATCTATTCGCCTTGATCTATTTACCTTGCAGTAAAACAAACAAAATGTTTGCGTAAACACCCAAGTTAGTCAAAACTAATTAGATCAATTGCAAAAGCTTGTAAAAGTTTATGTGAATGACATCCGTGGTATGTACTAGATCTAACATGCCAAGAATCAAATCCTAGGTACTAGTAACTTGCTAAGACATGTATGTATGTATCCAAAAAATCAACCTTCCTATGTATACTACCTTGTCCTATTTATTAATCCCTGTCAATCTGTAGCAAACTGAGAGATTGATGTTTATAATCTACTCACAAGTAATTATTATTTTTGGAGTTTCACTGCCACTGTTTACTTCTATATGGTGTTCAAGGATGAGTAGCACTAGTTAGGAACAGCATTTAGATCTAATCAGTAGCAATACCATGACCACACTATAAATTAAATCTTGATTAATTTCATGGCCTGGAGATAAACAAAGAGAAAGAAGGCAATATGGCTGAGAGGGGAATAGTAGGGCCTGAGATAAAATGAACAATATATGCACACCCACGTTCACATATAGCAGGCACTTATTGTGAAATTTGGAGCACTTCATGGAGAAGGAATTAGGATTAGTACTTACCAGCAGTAGCAGTAGGATGTGGCTAGTCCACACCGTTAGCAGCAGAGCCATGGCGACCGAGCAGCGCCGGTGAAGCCGCACACGCCCGACGCCCATGGCTGCACGCCTCGTGCGTGTGGCTGCGCTGGCGGAGGATGTAGGCATGGAGACGTTGTTGCCACTGCAGCCGGTGGCAAGCCCACCGGACCTGGATCAGGCGGCGCTAGGATTAAGTGGTGGCAACATTTTTGGCGGCAGCGGATCAAATAAATAGGGGGAAATGGTAGAGGGAGACGAGGGGAATCTGTAGGTGTCCGCCGTGTCGCCGGAGATGCCCGGATGGGGCAGATCGAGGTGACGGCGGCCGTGCTCTGTTCTTGGGGAAGAGAGAGAGGTGAGCGGGCTGGTTCTGTTCATGGGACAGCAGAGAAGATGAGTAGTCTTTTTAGACTCGGGCTGGGGCTCAACCCGCGTAGTACTAGTAGTACAGTACTAGGCTACTGTTCTTTTTACTTATCATTTCTTTTACCATTCTCTGGACTGGATGACATACGTGCATGCTACTCTGTTTTGGATGGCTTAATGTATTTTATCTCTCAATGGAACACTAGGACGTATCACCACTTAGTTAATTACATGTGGCTTGCTCAACATGGCCGTGTTGCTGGATGTTAGATTTTTAGTTAGGAAGATAAATAATAATATAAACATGTTCCTGAAATAATTACCAGGAGTCGATCTCGGACCCGTAGGAGCCACGTCTGGTGGTTCCGAGTTGATCGAAGCACTATCCGGCAAGTCGTCATCTCCTTGACCATGTCTTGATAAATGTTTTCCGGGCTATGGGTCATTTCCAAAATTTTGCTTAAGAATTTAAAATAAATATTTTTCATAAATAAAATGAAATTTGGATCAGGTGGATCCACTGATTTGGCAATTGGACCAGATCAGGTGAAGCATCTGTATTAAGTAGTTGTGACCCGGGTAGGGTTACAATATAAATAAATATTTGGTGGGTAGGGGAGCTCATGTTGGTGAAAGCAACCCAGGGAGGGTCGGCTTGGATGGCGGGCTCCTCTACATAGGGTATCACATTAGGACACAACCAACTGGCGCTTACTTCAAAAGCGGCGCAAACCGTACTGACCATAGACCCCCCCTCCCTTTGTCTATTTTCTGCATATGCGTTGTTTGTCTTGTTTCCCGTTCTTTCTTTTATTCCTCTAGACCTTCACGGGTCACCTTGTGCCTCACATGTACATTACAGAGGTGCTAGCCGCACTATCTACACCTGGGGGCTTCTTTCACAGAAGCTTAAATTATTTACCTGGGCATCACGCCCAACACATGCGTTATACTTCCGCATGTACCTTTTTCACCATTATATGCATCGATATGACTTAAGTTTTAGCCAAGCTGGGTTGCCTGGCTCTTGTATTTATGCCCTACGTTCCCATTAATTCGGCTAGGGCATAAGCGGAGCACCTCTGCGATTGTTACCGCCGGGTCAGCCGGACGTGTACCTCAGACTGGGTGAAGCCAAAAGCTAGCGTTCTTAAGAGAATATTCGGTCGGTGAACAAAAGATGACTTTTATTTATTAACCATATCTGCCCCCAGACGTTTTTACTGCGCTTCTTGTCGCAGTCCGGACATGCATGCCTACCCAGGGAAAGGAACCCTTAACGGAACTATTCTCTCTGGAAGATGTTTCTTACTACCCATGTAATATAACATAACTAGTTGGGCACTTGTCTGATAAAGCACTAATGACCCCTACGCCTAGTCTCCATGCATGCCCCGGTTCTTATATAACCAAGAGGGTATTCGGATACACTCCGGACTGTTGGGTCCCAAGGTTGAAGCGAAAAGGTCCGCCACGACAAACGATCTACAATCCGGCTAGAAGGCATCATATATGTCACTTTACAATTACATAGTCAATTTGACTGGTTGAATTCCTCTTCAATGCCATCCAATAGGATGTCTAGTCTATAGTCCTGTTGGGAATACTTTGCGGCCAATTCTACTTGGCCGTACACTAAATTTACAGGGATCTCCTTGCCATCAGGCCCCACAGGTCCGACTTCGGCCATGCGGTTCGGGTCAGCCTTCGTGTACCGCGTCTTCACCATCGCCCAAGCTTCCCTGGTGCCCTGACGACGGGCCGATATCTTCCATAATCGGAAGCACCGCCGTGCTCCCTTCAGCTTTTCTGCAAGCTCTCCCAGGCCTTCGGGTAGGGAGACGGACGGCCACAAGGCCTGGGCAACGCCTTGCATCACCTGCCGAACTCGTTCGTGTAACTGTGCAAGCTCGGGAAGAAGATCACCCGTCGAAATAGGCATCTCCTCGGCAGGACGACCTGTTAGCATACCTGCAGACATAACTCTGTCAGCCAGCTTCCCCGCCGAACTCTTTTTAAGTTCGTTCAAGCACTTACTAAATATGTCGCGCCGAAGCCGTCGATTCTCCTTAACAGAGTCCAACAGTTGGGCACGAATATCTTTCAGTTCCACGCCCAGCTTGGTGTTGGCATCTTGGAGATCATTCTTCTCCTGCCTCACCCTCGTAAGCACGCTCTCACCAGCCTTCAGCTGGCGTTTGAGTTGTTGCTTATCCGGATTCACTCCGGCGTCATCTGCAATTTTTTCGTCAGATTTGCATATAAAGCCACACTCCAATATGATACTTATCATTTGATGGATATGTTACCAGCGGGGGTCTCTTTGGGCTCCCTTGCGGCGGACAGTGCGGCCTGAAGTTGGGCTTTGCACTCTTCCAGCTCCTGCGACAGTTGAGTATTCTTTTCTGTAAGAACCTACATAACAAATGATCCTTAAATCAGTTATCCTAACTGCTTCAAGTCTCAGGGGCTACTCATATATATAATCATCAAATTTTCTCACCCGTATGTATTTTACATACTGCTCCGTGGCTCTGGCTAGGCCATTTTGAGCGGCACGGAGGTGCGCATCTCCCGAGTTGAAGGCATCTAAAGCCTCTTGGGAGAAACAAGCGTCACGAAGAACAGTCCGGCGACGTCTATGGTTCATGGAACTTTCCACCTCGGAAGGGGTGGCGGACAGTCCATCCGTATCCTCTATCGGAGGAGCACCCGGTGCATGCCTTGTACTCGTTCCCACCCCTGAGTCCGGCCTTGGAGCCTGGCTTGTGGAGGCGCGGTTGGTAGCCTCTCCGGGTATAGTCCGGCGAGCACTCTTTCTCCTGAAAAGAAGGCACGGGCGTTAATATGCCCCTGTAAGTAATGTCTTGCAATAAAGACGGCGCGCTATACCGCTGCGCCAGTGCCTCCATCCGAACTACGGATCTTTTCAGCCTGCCTGGCCTAGCGGCCCCTTGTTGGCTAGTTGCCATAGGCTCGGCCTTCTGCCCCGAGGACCTCCCCTGCAAGACACGACTGTTATACGGCAATGAAAAAAAAGAGCACAAGGACGGACCCCTTTTGAAGTGCTGGAATTTCGGTCTCAGTCACCTGTGAGGTTGGAACTAGCCCAGGGTAATCGGCCATAATGGCCACCAAGGTATTGTCATTACTCCCTTGGTAAAAACCCCGTCGATCAGCTCCATGGATATGTCCGGATCCTCTTGGGAGGCCGGGTCAAGGGACCGTCCGGGGTCTTCGGGCTATGGAGGAGGGCTGTTTATCTCCTTTACTGCCTGGCGCAGCTCCTGCGATGAAATCGCTAGAATGAATACTTAAACTACGGGAATACTAAACGGATGGGCGAGAAAAAATCTCCACTTACCTAGCTCGGAGGATTGTACATGGAGAATCCGCCCTGCGGGTTGATACGGAGGAACTCCTCCTCTTCTCCCTTGTACAAAGTAGACAAGATCTTTATTAGATCAGCAGCCGATCCCGGCCCTTTGCGGCCATGGCGGGTGGCGTCATCCTCCCCGTTGAATTCCCACATGGGGTGGCCTCTATACTGGAGTGGCTGCACCCCCCGCATAATGCATATAGCCATGACCTCGATCATGGTCAATCCGGATCGAGCTAAAGAGCTTATCCGGCTCATCAGATAAAGAATGTCCCGGTCGTCTTCCTCCAGGGGGCTCCATGGACGCCAGCTCTGGCGCTTCTTCAAAGGGGCGTTGTCAAACTCCGGAAGGCCGATCTGAATAGGGTCCGGAAGGGGGACATCTTCTATATAAAACCATTCTGAAGGCCAGTCTTCGGACGTCTTCTTCGGGGACCCGGATAGATATCCGGTCCCAACGATACGCCACACTTCGGCTCCGCCCACTTGATATATAGATCCCTTCTTAGAACGGGGCACAAGGTAGAACAGCTTCTTCCATAGGGCGAAATGAGCCTCACAGCCCAAAAATAACTCGCAAAGGGCTACGAATCTCGCGATGTGCAGCAGGGAGGCAGGCGTAAGGTTGTGCAGCTGGAGGCCATAGAACTCCAGAAGCCCTCGGAGGAACAGATGGATTGGGAATCCGAGCCCTCTTACCAGATAAGGGACAAGGCATACCAGCTCTCCCTTGGAAGGATTGGGACCGCTCTCCGCTTGCTCTCCGCCATTATAAGTGGCAAGCCCGGCTCGAACCGGGACCAGGTACGCTAGGGGAAGAAATCCCTTGGACTAAAGCATCACTAATTTGCTGTGCGGGATGGAACATCTCTCCCAATCTCCAGGCTTGGAACTAGGGGTGCGAGAGGAGGAGCTGCGTCGACCGGCCATGGTGGAATGGATCTCTGTCGAGTACGCTCTAATGAAGACTCGGTAAGGGAGGATGATGTGATTTGGATCTGAATCCTCGTCTTTTTAAAAAGACGACTCATTTACATAGCTAGGGGTTAAATGTGGAAACACCCTGGCTCTTCACATTCGCTCGACACATGGAAAGTAGCCATTATTGGGCGTAGAAGCCAAGAAGTACAAACCATCACAAGGAACCGGACATTATTTCGATAGGTACACAGAATTTGAAGAGGAACCCGCCTTGCAATGCTGAGGATAATACTGCGCACCGGACTCGTCGTCATTGAAGCCTGGTTCAGGGGCTACTGAGGGAGTCCTGGATTAGGGGGTCTCCGGACAGCCGGACTATATCCTTTGGTCGGACTATTGGACTATGAAGATACAAGATTGAAGACTTCATCTCGTGTCTGGATGGGACTCTACTTGGCGTAGAAGGCAAGCTAGGCGATACGTATATGGATATCTCCTCCTTTGTAACCGACCTTGTGTAACCCTAACCCTCTCCGGTGTCTATATAAACCGAAGGGTTTTAGTCCGTAAGACAACAATCACAACATACAATCATACTGTAGGCTAGCTTCTAGGGTTTAGCCTCTCTGATCTCGTGGTAGATCTACTCTTGTAACACCCATATCTTCAATATTAATCAAGCAGGACGTAGGGTTTTACCTCCATCAAGAGGGCCCGAACCTGGGTAAAACTTCGTGTCCCTTGCCTCCTGTTACCATCCGGCCTAGACGCACAGTTCGGGACCCCCTACCCGAGATCCGCCAGTTTTGACACCGACAAGGGGCAATGCTAGTATCCTTTTACCACACTTGTTCTTCAAAGTAGCACCATGATCTTCATGATAGAGAGTCTCCTATGTTGTCACTTTCATATACTAGTGGGAATCTTTCATTATAGAACTTGGCTTGTATATTCCAATGATGGGCTTCCTCAAAATGCCCTAGGTCTTCGTGAGCAAGCGAGTTGGATGCACACCCATTTAGTTTATTTTGTTGAGCTTTCATACACTTATAGCTCTAGTGCATCCGTTGCATGGCAATCCCTACTCACTCACATTGATATCTATCGATGGGCATCTCCATAGCCCATTGATACGCCTAGTTGATGTGAGACTATCTTCTCCTTTTTGTCTTCTCCACAACCACCATTCTATTCCACCTATAGTGCTATTTCCATGGCTCGCGCTCATGTATTGCGTGAAGATTGAAAAAGTTTGAGAACATCGAAAGTATGAACCAATTGCTTGGCTTGTCATCGGGGTTGTGCATGATTTAAATATTTTGTGTGATGAAGATAGAGCATAGCCAGACTATATGATTTTGTAGGGATAGCTTTCTTTGGCCATATTATTTTGAGAAGACATGATTACTTTGTTAGTATGCTTGAAGTATTATTATTATTATGTCAATATTAAACTTTTGTCTTGAATCTTATGGATCTGAATATTCTTGCCACGATAAAGAGAATTACATGGATAAATATGTTAGGTAGCATTCCACATAAAAAATTCTGTTTTTATCATTTACCTACTCAAGGACGAGCGGGAATTAAGCTTGGGGATGCTGATATGTCTCCAACATATCTATAATTTTTGATTGTTCCATGCTATTATATTATCTGTTTTGGATGTTTATGGGCTTTATTATACACTTTTATATTATTTTTGGGACTAAGCTATTAACCGGAGGCCCAGCCCAAATTGTTGTTTTCTTGCCTATTTCAGTGTTTCGAAGAAAAGGAATATCAAACGGAGTCTAAACGGAATGAAACCTTTGGGAAAGTTATTTTTGGAATGGAAGCAATCCAGGAGACTTGGAGTAGACATCAAGGAAGCTTCGAGGTGGCCACGAGGCAGGGAGGCGCGCCTGCACCCCCTGGGCGCGCCCCCACCCTCGTGGGCCCCTCATGGCTCCCGTGACCGACTTCTTTCACCTATATATGTCCATATACCATAAAAACATCGGAGAGCAGAATATCGGGAGTTCCGCCGCCAGAAGCCTCCGTAGCCACCGAAAACCAATCTATACCCGTTCCGGCACCTTGCCGAAGGGGGGAATCCATCTCCGGTGGCCATCTTCATCATCTCGGCGCTCTCCATGACGAGGAGGGAGTAGTTCACCCTCGGGGCTGAGGGTATATACCAGTAGCTATGTGTTTGATCTCTCTCTCTCTCTCGTGTTCTTGAGGTGATACGATCTTGATGTATCGTGAGCTTTGCTATTATAGTTGGATCTTATGATGTTTCTCCCCCTCTACTCTCTTGTAATGGATTGAGTTTTCCCTTTGAAGTTGTCTTATCGGATCGAGTCTTTAAGGATTTGAGAACACTTGATGTATTTCTTGCACGTGCTTATCTGTGGTGACAATGGGATATCATGTGATCCACTTGATGTATGTTTTGGTGATCAACTTGCGAGTTTCGTGACCTCGTGAACTTATGCATAGGGGTTGGCACATGTTTTCGTCTTGACTCTCTGGTAGAAACTTTGGGGCACTCTTTGAAGTTATTTGTGTTGGTTGAATAGATGAATCTGAGATTGTGTGATGCATATCGTATAATCATACCCACGGATACTTGAGGTGACATTGGAGTATCTAGGTGACATTAGGGTTTTGGTTGATTTGTGTCTTAAGGTGTTATTCTAGTACAAACTCTATGATAGATTGAACGGAAAGAATAGCTTCGTGTTATTTTACTACGGACTCTTGAATAGATCGATCAGAAAGAATAACTTTGAGGTGGTTTCGTACCCTACAATAATCTATTCGTTTGTTCTCCACTATTAGTGACTTTGGAGTGACTCTTTGTTGCATGTTGAGGGATAGTTATATGATCCAATTATGTTATTATTGTTGAGAGAACTTGCACTAGTGAAAGTATGAACCCTAGGCCTTCTTTCCTAGCATTGCAATACCGTTTGTGCTCACTTTTATCATTAGTTACCTTACTGTTTTTATATTTTCAGATTACAAAAACCCATATCTACCATCCATATTGCACTTGTATCACCATCTCTTTGCCGAACTAGTGCACCTATACAATTTACCATTGTATTGGGTGTTTTGGGGACACAAGAGACTCTTTGTTATTTGGTTGCAGGGTTGCTTGAGAGAGACCATCTTCATCCTATGCCTCCCGCGGATTGATAAACCTTAGGTCATCCACTTGAGGGAAATTTGCTACTGTCCTACAAACCTGTGCACTTGGAGGCCCAACAACGTCTACAAGAAGAAGGTTGTGTAGTAGACATCACGCTGCCAGGGAGACAACCCGGAAGTTTTAGAGAGTCATATATTTTTGTTGTGTGATTTTATAAAGTACAAATCCATTGTATTATGAAAATAATGTGCCAAGATTTGCCTTTAGGATGTTTACATTGCTTGTTGGTTTGTGCGGTGCAAAACAGAAACTTTGGCTGTAGTGCGTGATTTTACATTTTTTTACTAGAGCATCAAATGGTTCTGAAAGTTTTTGCACTGTATTTATATACAATTTTTTTATTTTTCCTAATTGTTTCAGAATTTTTGGAGTACCAAAAGTATGGTGAATGTTCAGATTACTATAGACTGTCCTGTTTCAGACAGATTTTGTTTTTGATGCATAGTTTGCTTGTTTTGATGAAACTATCGATTTCTATCAGTGGATAAAGCCATGGAAAAGTTATATTAGAGTAGTTACAATGAGAAAACAAAATATGAATTGGTTTGCAACAGTACTTAGAGTGGTGATTTGCTTTATTATACTAACGGATCTTACCGAGCTTTCTGTTGAGTTTTGTGTGGATGAAGTGTTTGAAGATCGAGGAGGTCTCGATGTGAGGAGAAGGAGGAGAGGCAAGATCTCAAGCTTGGGGATTCCCAAGGCACCCCAAGTAAATATTCAAGGAGACTCAAGCTTCTAAGCTTGGGGATGCCACGGAAGGCATCCCATCTTTCTTCAACAAGTATCGGTATGTTTTCGGATTCGTTTCATTCATGTGATATGTGCAAATCTTGGAGCATCTTTTGCATATAGTTTTCACTTTTCTTTTATGCACCATGCTGGTATGAGATAGTCCATGGTTGATTTAAAGAATGTTCTTTGCACTTCACTTATATCTTTTGAGTATGGCTTTATAGAATGCTTCATGTGCTTCGCTTATATAATTTGAAGTTTGGATTGCCTATTTCTCTTCACTTAGAAAACCGCCATTTGTAGAAAGCTCTTTTGCTTCACTTATATTTGTTAGAGCATGGGCATACCTTTTGTAGAAAGAATTAAACTCTCTTGCTTCACTTATATCTATTTAGAGAGATGACAGGAATTGGTCATTCATATGGTTAGTCATAAAATCCTACATAAAACTTGTAGATCACTGAATATGATATGTTTGGTTCCTTGCAATAGTTTTGCGATATAAAGTGGCGATATTAGATTCATGCTAGTTGAGTAATTGTGAAATCGAGAAATACTTGTGTTGATGTTTGCAAGTCCCGTAGCATGCACGTATAATAACCGTTGTGTGACAAATTTGAAGCATGAGGTGTTTCTTTGATTGCCTTCCTTATGAGTGGCGGTCGGGGATGAGCGATGGTCTTTTCCTACTAATCTATCCCCCTAGGAGCATGCGCGTAGTGCTTGGTTTTGATGACTTGTAGATTTTTGCAATAAGTATGTGAGTTCTTTATGACTAATGTTGAGTCCATGGATTATACACACTCTCACCCTTCCATCATTGCTAGCCTCTCTGATACCTGCATTGCCCTTTCTCACCTTGAGAATCGGTGCAAACTTCGTCGATGCATGCAAACCCCGTGATATGATACGCTCTATCACACACAAGCCTCCTTATATCTTCCTCAAAACAGCCACCATACCTACCTATCATGGCATTTCCATAGCCATTCCGAGATATATTGCCATGCAACTTCCATCATCATCATATACATGACTTGGGCATTTATTGTCATATTGCTTTGCATGATCGTAAGATAGCTAGCATGATGTTTTCATGGCTTGTCCATTTTTTGATGTCATTGCTATGCTAGATCATTGCACATCTTGGTACACTGCCAGAGGCATTCATATAGAGTCATACTTTGTTCTAGACATCGAGTTGTAATATTGAGTTGTAAGTAAATAAAAGTGTGATGATCATTATTATTAGAGCGTCGCCCCAGTGAGGAAAGGATGATGGAGACTATGATTCCCCCACAAGTCGGCATGAGACTCCGGACTTAAAAAAATAAAAGAGGCCAAATAAGCCCAAATAAAAAAAAGGAGGCCAAAGAAGCCCACAAAAAACAAAAAAAACAAAAAATGAGAGAAAAATAGATAAGGGGCAATGCTACTATCCTTTTACCACACTTGTGCTTCAGAGTAGCACCATGTTCTTCATATAGAGAGTCTTTTGAGTTACCACTTCCATATATTAGTGGGAATTTTCATTATAGAACTTGGCTTGTATGTTTCAATGATGGGCTTCCTCAAATGCCCGAGGTCTTCATGAGCAAGCAAGTTGGATGCACACCCACTTAGTTTCCAATTTGAGCTTTAATACACTTATAGCTCTTAGTGCATCCATTGCATGGCAATCCCTACTCCTCGCATTGACATCAATTGATGGGCATCTCCATAGCCCGTTGATTAGCCACGTCGATGTGAGACTTTCTCCCTTTTTGTCTTCTCCACACAACCTCCATCATATTCTATTCCACCCATAGTGCTATGTACATGGCTCGCGCTCATGTATTGTGTGAAAGTTGAAAAAAGTTTCAGAATACTAAAGTATGAAACAATTGCTTGGCTTTTCATCGGGGTTGTGCATGATGAGATCATTTTGTGTGATGAAGATGAAGCATAGCCGAACTATATGATTTTGTAGGGATGAGCTTTCTTTGGCTATGTTATTTTGAGAAGACATAATTGCTTGGTTGGTATGCTTGAAGTATTATTGTCTTAATGTCAAATGATAGACTATTGCTTTGAATCACTCATGTATTAATGATCAATATTATGCTAGGTAGCATTCCACATCAAAAATTATCTTTTTTATCATTTACCTACTCGAGGACGAGCAGAAATTATGCTTGGGGATGCTGATACGTCTCTCTCGTATCTATAATTTTTGAGTGGTCCATGCCAATATTCTAGAACTTTCATATACTTTTGGCAACTTTTTATACTATTTTTGGGACTAACATATTGATCCAGTGCCTAGTTGTAATGCCCCAAGACCAGAGCTTCAGATGCCTTCCATGTTTTCCGAGTTTCGTCGGGTGATTTGTTTTGTCTGTTGCATTCATCTTTGCATCATGTGCATTGCATCATGTCATCATGCCATCATTCCATTTCATTTTAAAAAAAACTCAACTAAATAAATTACATAGATCTTTTGATCTATTTAAACCGAGGGAATTCACATGGTGATTCTCTTTATAACATATCCTCCCAATATTAGGGGGCTATATTAAATATTCCTTTAATTTGGAATTCACCATAACACACTTGCAAATTATCCCAATGCCTTTGTTATCTTAATTATTGGTCTCCAACCTTGCCATATATTCTTTCATCATATTCCGGAGCTCCGCCAAAAATCCAAACATTTTTGAACCTTCCTTTTACCGAATCCTAGTTCAAACCCATTTGAAATAAATTCAAATGAGTTTGAATTTACATCTTTCAATCATGACCTTTTCTATTTTCTCGGAACAAGCATATTGTTGTGAGTCCGGGAAAATAATCCCATGCCCAAACTCTTTAACCTTTTCTTCACTTATTTTTCTTTCTTTGCATTTATTTTTTTCGCTATAGAAAATAAGGGAGAGACAGCCTACCAGGCCTCTGGCCTTTTCCTTCACCACCAAATTGGCCTAAGGCCCAGCCGCCAGCCTCCCTAGGCGCAGCCCTTCCTCTCTACTGGGCCAGCCTCCAAGGCCCAGCCGACCCCCACAACCTCTAACCCTAGCTCGACCGATCCTCTCGATCGCTCCTTCCTCTCCCCTGCTCGATCCCTCCTCCAGCGCCGCCACCTCATTCCCCATCTCCCTATCTCCCTCTCGATCTCTCGCGCCTCCCTCCGCAGTGCTAGCCCCCGACCGCGCCTCCTCTAGCCACCTTCCATGGCGCCGTCACCCCGCATCTGCCGTCCTCCGCGCCGAGCAGGAAGACCGCACCACTCGTCCCCTTCGTTCAGGTCGGAGCTCGCCAGAGCCCTAGCACTGGTCGCCTTGCCTCCTCGAGCACCCGCGCCCCCCGCACGTAAGACCACCACCAGCGATGCTTGCTCTTCGGTCCGCCGTCCCGCGTTGTCCCCGCCGACACAAGCAGTTGAAGTCATCACGAATGTTCATTCGACCTCTGGACAAGACATTTCTGAAGCGCAAAAGCTGAATCGGAGAGGTTATCAACTCCTTTCCCACTCGAACCCTGAACCATTCGGGGGCAAATGATGAAGATATGTACCTAGGGTAGGGTCATAGGCCTGACCTAGACACCCTCCCCTAGGACGTCACCCTCAAACCAGAAGCATTCGAAGAGGAGTCATCATCCACTCGACCATGAGGACTTCCACTCGGAAGACTTGAATTCACTCGACCGCGGAGACTGTCACTCGACCACCAAAAGGTCTAAGGTCACTCCGAACTGCAACGGTCGGACATCACCTCATAGCTTTAATGGTCATTATGTCTCTTTATTTACTAGCGTTACCAGTAACGTCCCCCCCCCTTTAATGTACCTTAAACCCTTTGTAACGTGGGCTGGCTGGGGTCCTGGCGCACTCTATATAAGCCATCCCCCTCCACAGGCACAGGGGTTCGCATCTTTTGTAAACTCACACACACACACATAATCCAGTCGACCGCCTCAGGGCACCGAGACGTAGGGTTGTTACTTCCTCCGAGAAGGGCCTGAACTCATAAAACTCGTGTGTACAACTACTCCATAGCTAGGATCTTGCCTCCTCATACTTACCCCCCATTCTACTGTCAGTCTTAGATCCACGACACAGCCCTCCCTCTCTACTGGCCCGGCCTCCAAGGCCCAACCGACCCCCACAACCTCTAACCCTAGCTCAACCGATCCTCTCGATCGCTCCTTCCTCTCCCCTGCTCGATCCCTCCTCCAGCGCCGCCACCTCGTTCCCCATCTCCCTCTCGATCTCGCGCGCCTCCCTCTGAAGCGCTAGCCCCCAACCGCGCCTCCTCCAGCCACCTTCCATGGCGCCGTCACCCCGCATCTACCGTCCTCCGTGCCCAGCAGGAAGACCGCGCCACTCGTCCCCTTCGTTCAGGTCGGAGCTCGTCGGAGCCCCAGCACCGGTCGCCTTGCCTCCTCGAGCACTCGTGCCCGCCACGCGCAAGACCACCACCAGCGACGCTTGCTCTTCGGTCTGCCATCCTGCGTTGTCCCCGCCGTCATCATCCATGCGCGCTTCGCCGGAGTCCGGCCGCCGGACCAGCTCATCGGAGCTCTCAATGCCGGCGACCTCCAGGAACTCTTTCCTCGTGCCTATTCTTCCTTCTCTTTCTCTCCTCTACCTCTCATCTCGCTTGTTCTCTGTAACAAGAGACCACCTCATGGCCGCTGAACCCCTGCCTTGCCTCGGTTCTCACCGGAGACGCCGTCCAGCAGCTAGATCAACACCTCCCTCCGTGCCCTGCATCCCGGAGCCAGCCGCCTCACTCCCTTGTCCGTGACTGTGCCAAGTCCAGTGAGGGGTCGCCGTACCCATTGACCGTAGCGACCTCCCCTGCTACATTTGGTGGACCACGAGGCGTGCCCCTCGCAGCGTTCCTCCAGCAAGGCCCAACCCCGTTGACCGCTACACACGCAGGCCCAGTGCACCCACCACGGCCTCCCCTCCTTGCGTGGGTTGCGCCCCTCTCCATGGCCAAGACCGGGACCCCGTGAACGTCAAGTTCCTCCACGACGCCCGAATGACTACATGACGACCCTGTACATGGGATTGCAAAATGCCAAGTACATGGATATGCCAAGTTCCTCTCTGAAACGTGTACGAATACGCCCGGCGACGCGACAAGTACCTCTGCCGACGACCTAGAACATCTACGAAACGTGTACCACTACCGTCCTCGTGTACCACTACTTCCCTCGACGACTCATGAACGACTACTTCCTCTACGAACCGGTCTGCTTCGAAACGCATGCTTCGAAGGAATAACCGCCAAGAACGACCGCCCGTGGATGAATGCATGAGTTGTATGAGATGCATGTTTGGATGTTGTATCCGCCCGTGAACGTTAGTTGTTCCTCCTCGTTGCCACGCCATCGACCCGTGGGAACCCGGCATCCGAGATCACCCCACCATCCTTGCATGACACACTCACACCTACTTCCTTTTGCACCGGTATCTTCGTGAGCTACCAGATCATCGGAATAATGCCTTGGCATCATTTCCGTTATCGCCGCCGTGGCACCCCTTTCATTTCGTCACGGTGACCAAATGTTTCATATCATGTTCATGTCAACTTTTAACAAATTTTGTTTAATACTTGCATATGTCATCCGCATCATGATAATAACATTTAAAATGTTTAAAATTGTTGTTTGCATTAAATTGCTAAATGCATATCAGGATTTACCAGAATTGTTGTTTGTTGTTCCGGCCTCATTTAAACTTGCCTAAACCATTAATTTAATTATGCTTCACCTTGCCATGCTTAACAACATTTAATATTGTCGAGTACTTAAACAGGAGAGAACTAAATAATTAAATGTGGTGTTTCTTCAATATGCAACTCGTTGCATATTGAACTCCACTTAATTTGTAGTATTGTTTGATGCTCTTTGGCATGCCATGCATATTTAATCCGGACATGCATCATACTTGATCGTGCATCATGCCATGTTTATGTGATGGTTGTTTACTATGTTGCATGCTTCTTTCCGGGTTGCTTCTCTCGTTAGCTTCGGTTTATTTCCGGAGCTGTGAGGATCCGTTCGACTACGTCTGTTTGTCTTCTTCATGAGCTTGTTCTTCTTCCTTGCGGGATCTCAGGCAAGATGACCACACTCTCGGAATCACTTCTATCTTTGCTTGCTAGTTGTTCGCTCTATCGTTATGTCGCGCTACCTACCACTTGTTATATCATGCCTCCCATATTGCCATGTCAAGCCTCGAACTCACCTTCCCAGCAAACCGTTGTTCGGCTAAGTTACCGCTTTTGCTCAGCCCCCTCTTATAGCATTGCTAGTTGCAGGTGAAGTTGAAGTTTGTTCCATGTTGGAACATGTTTATGTTGTATCAAAATATCTCTTATTTTAATTAATGCATCTATATACTTTGTAAAGGGTGGAAGGCTCGGCCTTATGCCTGGTGTTTTGTTCCACTCTTGCCACCCTAGTTTCCGTCATACCTGTGTTATGTTCCTTGATTTTGCATTCCTTACGCGGTTGGGTGTTATGGGAACCCCTTGACAGTTCGCTTTGAATAAAACTCCAACAAGGCCCAACCTTGGTTTTAACATTTGCCACCTAAGCCTTTTTCCCTTGGGTTCTGCAGACTCAAGGGTCATCTTTATTTTGAACCCCCGGGCCAGTGCTCCTCCGAGTGTTGGTCCAAACTGGGCGATGTCCGGCGCCCCCTGGGCAACCAGGGTCTATGCCAACCAGACGTCTTGCCCATCTGGTGTGCCTTAAGAACGAGATATGTGCGGCTCCTATTGGGATTTGTCGGAACATCGGGTGGCTTTGCTGGTCTTGTTTTACCATTATCGAAATGTCTTGTAACCGGGATTCTGAGACTGATCGGGTCTTCCCGGGAGAAGGAATATCCTTCATTGACCATGAGAGCTTGTGATGGGCTAAGTTGGGACACCCCTGCAAGGTTTAAACTTACGAGAGCCGTGCCCATGGTTATGTGGCAGATGGGAATTTGTTAATATCCGGTCATAGAGAACTTGACACTTCACTTAATTAAAATGCATCAACCGCGTGCGTAGCCGTGATGGTCTCTTTCCGACGGAGTCCGGGAAGTGAACACGGTTCTTGTGTTATGTTTGAACATAAGTAGTTTCATGATCACTTCTAGCTTCTCGACCGTTGCGTTGCTTCTCTTCTCGCTCTTATTTGCGTA
Organism: Triticum dicoccoides; assembly: GCF_002162155.2. NCBI lineage: Eukaryota > Viridiplantae > Streptophyta > Magnoliopsida > Poales > Poaceae > Triticum > Triticum dicoccoides. The sequence continues at coordinate 156,266,428 of NC_041382.1, read as the reverse complement.
AGTTAGCCACCATATATGCTTAGTGCTTGCTGCAGCTCCACCTCACTACCCTTTCCTACCCATAATCCTAAATAGTCTTGATCTCGCGGGTGTGAGATTGTTGAGTCCTCGTGACTCACAAATACTTCAAACAGTTGCATGTGCCGATGATACCAGTGCAGATGACGCAACCGAGCTCAAGTGGGAGCTCGAGGAAGATCTTGATCGTTGTTTTGTTTCGTTTCCTTTTGATCAGTAGTGGAGCCTAGTTGGGGCGATCGGGGATCTAGCAATTGGGGTTGTCTTCTTTTATTTTGGTTCCGTAGTCGAACCTTGTTTGTATTCTGGATGATGTATGTTTAACTTGTATTTTTGTGAAGTGGCGATTGTAAGCCAACTCTTTATCCCTTTCTCATTCAGTACATGGGATGTGTGAAGATTACCCCTCTTGCAACAAGCCTACCATGCGGCTATGCCTCTAAGTCATGCCCCGACACGTGGGAGATATAGCCGCATTGTGGGTGTTACACGAGTGCCAGTTAATGTTTGTTGCATGTTTTTTGTTTCACAGAAAATCCATATCAAACGGAGTCCAAATGGGATAAAAACTGACGGAGATTTTTTTGGAATATATGTGATTTTTGGGAAGAAGAATCAATGCGAGACAATGCCCGAGGGGGGCACGAGGCAGGGGGCGCGCCCTGGGCCCTTGTGGCCACCCCGTAAGGTGGTTGGTGACCATCTTTCGCCACAAGAAAGCCAATATACGGATAGAAATCGTGTTAAAATTTCAGCCCAATCGGAGTTACGGATCTCCGGGAATATAAGAAACGGTAAAAGGCCAGAATCTAAAGCGTAAAAACAGAGAGAGACAGAGAGACAGATCCAATCTCGGAGGGGCTCTCGCCCCTCCGCCTCCATGGAGGCCATGGACTAGAGGGGAAACCCTTCTCCCATCTAGGGAGAAGATCAAGGAAGAAGAAGAAGAAGGGGGCCCTATCCCCCTCTCTTCTGGTGGCGTCGGAACGCCGCCGGGGCCATCATCGTCACCGCAATCTACACCAACACCTCCGTCATCTTCACCAACATCTTCATCACCTTCCCCCATCTATCTACAGCGGTCCACTCTCCGACAAGCCGCTGTACCCTCTACTTGAACATGGTGCTTTATACTTCATATTATTATCCAATGATGTGTTGCCATCCTATGATGTCTGAGTAGATTTTCGTTGTCCTACCAGTAATTGGTGAATTGCTATGATTGGTTTAATTTGCTTGTGGTTATGTTGATGTCCTTTGGTGCCCATCATATGAGCACGCGTGTGGATAACACCGTAGGGTTAGTTGTATGTTGATAGGACTATGTATTGGAGGGTAAGAGTGACAGAAGCTTCAACCTAGCATAGAAATTGATGCATACGGGATTGAAGGGGGACCAATATATCTTAATGCTATGGTTGGTTTTACCTTAATGAACATTAGTGGTTGCGGGTGCTTGCTAATAGTTCCAATCATAAGTGCATAGAATTCCAAGTCAGGGATGACATGCTAGCAGTGGCCTCTCCCACATAAAACTTGCTATCGGTCTAGTAACATAGTCAATTGCTTAGGGACAATTTCGCAAATCCTACCACCACTTTTCCACACTCGCTATACTAACTTTATTGCTTCTTTACCTAAAACAGCCCCTAGTTTTTATTTACGTGCTCATTATATTCTTGCAAACCTATCCCGTTACACCTACAAAGTACTTCTAGTTTTATACTTGTTCTAGGTAAAGCAAACGTCAAGCGTGCATAGAGTTGTATCGGTGGTCAATAAAACTTGAAGGAATATTTGTTCTACCTTTAGCTCCTCGTTGGGTTCGACACACTTACTTATCGAAAGAGGCTACAATTGATCCCCTATACTTGTGGGTTATTAGTCTCTCTTAAACAACCCTGCAACCAAATAACAAAGAGTCTCTTGTGTCCCCAACACACCCAGTACAATGGTAAATTGTATAGGTGCACTAGTTCGGCGAAGAGATGGTGATACAAGTGCAATATGGATGGCAGATATACATTTTTGTAATCTGAAAATATAAAAACAGCAAGCTAACTAATGATAAAAGTGAGCGAAAACGGTATTGCAATGCGTTGAAACAAGGCCTAGGGTTCATACTTTCACTGGTGCAAGTTCTCTCAACAATAATAACATAATTGGATCATATAACTATCCCTCGGCATGCAACAAAGAGTCACTCCAAAGTCACTAATAGCGGAGAACAAACAGAGAGATTATTGTAGGGTACGAAACCACCTCAAAGTTATCCTTTCTGATCGATCTATTCAAGAGTCAATAGTAAAATAACATGAAGCTATTCTTTCTGTTCAATCTATCCTAGAGTTCCTACTAGAATAACACCTTAAGACACAAATAAACCAAAACCCTAATGTCACCTAGATACTCCAATGTCACCTCAAGTATCCGTGGGTATGATTATACGATATGCATCACACAATCTCAGATTCATCTATTCAACCAACACAAAGAACTTCAAAGCGTGCCCCAAAGTTTCTACCGGAGAGTCAATACGAAAACGTGTGCCAACCCCTATGCATAAGTTCACATGGTCATGGAACTCGCAAGTTGATCACCAAGACATACATCAAGTGGATCACGTGAATATCTCATTGTCACCACAGATAAGAACATGCAAGACATACATCGAGTGTTCTCAAATCCTTAAAGACTCAATCCGATAAGATAACTTCAAAGGGAAAACTCAATCCATTACAAGAGAGTAGAGGGGGATAAACAACATAAGATCCAACTATGATAGAAAAGCTCGCGATACATCAAGATCGTGCCGAATCAAGAACACGAGAGAGAGAGAGAGATCAAACACATAGCTACTGGTACATACCCTCAGCCCCGAGGGTGAACTACTCCCTCCTCATCATAGAGAGTGCCAGGATGATGAAGATGGCCATCGATGAGGGATCCCCCCTCCGGCAGGGTGCCGGAACAGGGTCCCGATTGGTTTTTGGTGGCTACAGAAACTGGCACTGGGCTCTAGGTTAATAGGTTAGTCCCAAAAATCATATAAAATAGCATATAAATGGATATAAAACATCCTAGATGGATAATATAATAGCATGGAACAATCAAAAATTATAGATACGTTGGAGACATATCAAATACATAGACAAACAGAGTGTCACTAGTATGCCTCTAATTGACTAGCTCGTTAATCAAAGATGGTTAAGTTTCCTAGCCATGGACATGAGTTGTCATTTGATGAACAGGATCACGTCATTAGAGAATTATGTGATTGACATGACCCATCTGTTAGCTTAGCACTATGATCGTTTAGTTTATTGCTATTGCTTTCTTCATGACTTATACATGTTCCTATGACTATGAGATTACGCAACTCCTGAATACCGGAGGAACACTTAGTGTGCTATCAAACATCACAACTTAACTAGGTGATTATAAAGATGCTCTACAGGTGTCTCCGATGGTGTTTGTTGAGTTGGCATAGATCAAGATTAGGATTTTTCACTCTGATTGTTGGAGAGGTATCTCTGGGCCCTCTCGGTAATGCACATCACTCTAAGCCTTGCAAGCAATGTAATTAATGAGTTAGTTGTGGGATGATGCATTACGTAATGAGTAAAGATACTTACCAGTAATGAGATTGAACTAGGTATGATGATATCGACGATCGAAACTCAGGCAAGTAACATACCGATGACAAAGGGAACAACATATGTTGTTATACGGTTCGACCGATAAAGATCTTCGTAGAATATGTAGGAGCCAATATGGGCATCTAGGTTCCACTATTAGTTATTGACCAGAGAGATGTCTCAGTCATGTCTACATAGTTCTCGAACATGTAGGGTCCGCACGCTTAACGTTTGTTGACCATATAGTATTATATGAGTTATGTATGTTGATGATCGAATGTTGTTCGGAGTCTTGGATGAGATCACGGACATGATGAGGAGCTCCGGAATGGTTCGAAGGTAAAGATTGATATATAGGATGATATGGTTCGGCCAAGGGGTGAAGCCCACGAGGCTTTAGGTCGGTGCAAAAGGATTTTTGCGGAGGCCGGGGGGGGGGGGCAAACGTCGGAGACCCTGGCGTCTGGCCTTGGGCCAGACGCCAAGGATTGTGGCGTTTGGTCCTGTTGTCTGGGTGGGACTCTTGCCTTTCGGGAAAAACCAACTTTGAGGAGGCTTTTGCTCCAAGTTTCGACCCCAGGGCTCAACATGTAAATAGAGGGGCGGGACTAGCACCAAAGACACATCAAGAAACACCAAGCCATGTGACGACAACCCCGTCCCCTCTAGTTTATCCTCCGTCATAGTTTTCGTAGTGCTTAGGCGAAGCCCTGCGGAGATTGTTATTCACCAACACCGTCACCACGTTGTCGTACTGCCGGAACTCATCTACTACTTCGCCCGTCTTGCTGGATCAAGAAGGCGGGGACGTCATCGAGCTGAATGTGTGCTGAACGCGGAGGTGCCGTATTTTCGGTACTTGATCGGGACGGATTGTGAAGGTGTACGACTACATCAACAGTGTTGATAAACGCTTCCGCTTTCGGTCTACGAGGGTACGTAGACACACTCTCCCCTCTCATTGCTATGCATCTCCTAGATAGATCTTGCGTGATCATAGGAAATTTTGAAATACTGCGTTCCCCAACAGTTACTAGCCGCGTGTGTTCATGTTAGAGTTAAGTCTTAAGTGGCCTCTTCGCTACTTTATTCTTGCTATTTTCCTCATACTTTCCAAGGAGTTTCTTCAATTTGGTTTCTTTTACCACTTTATATCCCGGAACAGTAGTCCCTTTAGTGTTGATCTGATGAACTAATGTTGCATTGGTTACTTCCCATGGCTTGATCTTGTACTGTTCATATGACCATTTGCTGTTTCTTTGGTCATTTCCCTGATGCTTGACGTCTATTGCTGCTGGCTTCTTAGGGAACCCACTTTCCGTTGGAAATCTTGAGTAGTTCCGCTTCAGCTAGAACTTGAGCTTGTCCTTGTTTTTTATGAAATACTCCCTCCGTTCCTAAATATTTTTATTTAGAGATTTCAAATGAACTACCACATACGGATGTATTTAGACATATTTTAATGTGTAGATTCACTCATTTTGATCCGTATGTAGTCACCTGTTGAAATCTCTAGAAAGACAAATATTTAGGAATGGAGGGAGTAGAATGGTGCTTGTCCTGTTGCAGGAATACATGGATTACTCAGAAGCATAATGGAAATCTTAGATTAGTTGGATTTCGTGTGAAAGAAAATTTCTATTAATCATGTGGGCCTTTTCTGATATGGAGCTAGTGTTGTAGGGTTATCTTCTCTTGGCTAGAAGGTGTTGGCTTTTGAATGATTATTACCTTGCTGGTTTGATCATTTGTTGGTGATGGTTACTTTTACTTGGTGGGTTTGATTAGTTGCTTTGATCCATGATGTCTGGCATTGCAATGTGTGAAGTGGAGAGAATAATTTTTCCTGTGGGTCTTTTATGATGTTTGCTTTGTTGGATTGCACTATAAGAGTGATATTGTGAGCTCCTCTAATCTTTTTTATTTTCCTTGTATACATAGAACGTTTGTGTAAGTGTGGAGTTGATGATGATCCCACTGCAGTTTCATCTTTCCTACATTTCTCCCATGAACATGGTCGTCGGAGCGACCCGGCGGTCATCATTGTCATGGTCTGTGACTTCGTTATGTGGGCTGCTGCTGCCGTGTTGATGTTGAGCACCGGCTACAACTTGTAAGTTCTCTATTTCACCTATATATAATGCTACTTAGACTTTGAGCTATGACCGATTTATGAGCTGACCATCAAACGGAAAGTAATGTTTGTGGCGATGATGTTGTAGTGTGCTCCCAGCCATCAAATTCTGAAATCTTGTGCATTAGTTCATTTGTGACCACTAGAGGCCACTCATGTCAGTCTTAACTTCATTCCACTCATGATTGTTATGTTTTGCCTGTTGTTTCCTGTCCTCCCACCTTTTGTGTGTTCTCCAGTTAGTATGCTTCTTTTCCATCCCAAAGATGAACCCTTTACATGCGACCTCTATATTTGCAACACCAGAATGTTAAAATGCATGTCTATGTTCTCCAGTTACCTTTGCAGTTAATATGCTTCTTTTCAGTCCCAAAGATGAGCCCTTTACATGTCACCTCTATGTTTTCAACACCGGAATGTTAAAAATTTCTCAATCGCACTAACTCAAATTTCTGGCTTGTTGGGTAATGATCAAAGGAGGAAAAAAACCTCCCTAGCTTGGTTTCTGTTCTTGCCAAGTCACACTACCACATTAAAGCACAATGAATCATTTCAACACTTCAATAATGGATAGTAAAAATATCTTATTTACCCTGCTTGATTCAACATTTTAGACATGCTACTCACTCAAAATTCTACCATGGTTACAATTTGACAAGAGGACTGCTGGTAGTTGCAACTAGCAAACACATGATGTGACACCTAGTTCACCAGAGGACTCTGAAGGCAGGATTTTCTTTTCTTGTCTCATGGGTTTCTCTCCTTTGTGTATTTGTTATGGATGGATGCTTCGATTTGATTGCTTGCACATATCAAAGGGTTTCTAGGGGTCATTATCAAAAGGCCTTTTGAGCTCAGTGTTTGTGCCAAATCAAATTTCTTCATCTCTTCACCCTGTGATCTCCATCCAGCAATAGGAATGATTTTTTTGGGGGTGCAGCCTACAACTTGGGATCTAATGTTATTGCTGCATACTAGCAAATTCATAAGTATTGTATTACCAGAGTACCCCCTCCATCCCAAAATAAGTGTCTCCACTTTGTACTAACTTTAGTACAAAGTTGTACTAAGGTTAAGACATTTATTTTGGGATGGAGGGAGTAACATTTTGTGACATACTGCAATGCCAATTTTCATGTAAAGTATTGATCCTTATAAGTACTCCATCAGTTCCTAAATATAAGTCTTTTTAGAGATTCCAATACAAACTACATACGGATGTATATAGACATATTTTAGAATGTAGATTCACTCATTTTGCTCCGTATGTAATCCGCATTGGAATTTCTAAAAAGACTTAAATTTAGGAACGTAGGGGGTACAAAATGGCCTGACATCCAAAATGTTTGGTGGAATGGATAAAAAATAGATTTCCTTGCTGGTTTGATCCATGCATGTTGTGTGTTCCTAGTGTTGATCTGATGATCCAGTGTTGTATTCTTTACTTCCCGTTGCTTGATCTTGTATTTGTTCATATTGTTGGAAATCTGAGCAATTTACCGAATGATTTTATTAATAGAAATACTAGATAAAGCATGACTAGTATAGCAGTGATAAAACAAGTCATGTGATTTGACAAAGAGAAGGTAAACAGGATCTTCATATATGAACTGTAACTAAACACATCTAGAGCAGACAGTATAGCAAGTTGTATATATGAAACAGAGCCTAACATATCTAGGGCAAACACTAGAACAAGGAACTGTAGCAGGGCCTCTAATAGAAAGAGGAAGAACGCATACGGGACAACAGCAGCAGAAGCGCTGGACTTGGGGTCGGTGTCCTCGCCAGCCATGTCGTCGAGGAGGTTGTCGACGTCGCGGAAGTAGTCGTCGGAGTCCGGGGCGTCCGTGACGAAGAAGTCAGTAGTCGCGCGAAGCGCTCCCCAAAAACCTTATCACCCTTCTCCCATACAGGACTAAAAAGATGCGGTTTCGGAGGCCTACTGTCCCAACCTGCGGTGCACGCCGCAAGCCGGGATGGGGAAGATCGTAGCAGTAGCTCAGTGGTCGGGAACTTGGAGGCGAGAGGATTGTGTTGTTCTGGTACGTCTCTCTGGGAGGAGCGACCTCCTTTTTATAGGCGCAAGAGAAGGAGGCGAGAGGCTGCGCCGGGAGCTGAAGAGAACGAGGGAGACGAAACGAACAGGCAGCAGGCGAAGAGGTGCGCCGTTCGTATTCAATCTCCACTACAACAAAAACGTCTTTTCGTATACCCATCGTGCGTGGCAAAAATTTAGACATCGGCTCGTTCCCGCAACCCGCGGCGTCGCGTGGCGTTGCGTGGCGAGGCGGGCGGCAGAGGAGGAGGGCGCGTGGATGTCCCTCTTGTTCTCATCCTCATGCATGTGGAGAAAAAGCCTCCCTTATAAAGTGATCCAACTCCCTCTAAACTAGCGTGTGGGACTAAACTTTAGATCTACCTTTTGCCTTGCACGAATGAGTTGCGTGGGCCTCTAAGATTTATTAGGAATTTCTGTAACTGCTATTGGGCTAGGCCCAAAATAGACAAAATTCCAGCACATATGACCATCTCCCTATTGAGCTTATCCTTGTTTTTTTTCTGAAATAGGATAGTACTGGTCATGTTCTTGTGCTCATGTTGATTGCTTAGTTTATTTATTTCTTTTTTTTTCAAAAAGGGGAACAAACCCCATTCTTTGTATCAGAATAATGCATACGATCATGTTGATTGCTTAGTTTATTTATTCCTTGTCAAAGATAAACTGTTTGCAACTTGCATGCATCGAAGCAATACTGGAAATTTTGGATTGGCATTTTGGCTGTGTAATGGGCTGTGTGACCTTGTATAGAAATCAAGTGATCTTTGATTGCAAATCCATCAAGCATCGTACTGATTGTGTCAATGTTTCTAGTGCACGAATGGAGTGTCAACGCGCAGCAACTCTTTGGAGAGCTTCATTGCCGACTGTCCAAGTTGGCTGCATCGTGGCGTTTTCTGCCACTTGTAGTTGTTTCACCTGCTTGTGCAACTTAATTGTCTTTTTGGCAACAATGATCCTGTAGCCTTTACAAACCACCCTCTAGTGTTCGTGTTGGGTTTGGTAGCTGAGGCTGTGTTGTATCACATTGTTCCAATGTTACGATTTATGAGTATGTGTGTGAGATTCTTTTGGATCATGGATTAACTACATCGTTTGATAGGCTTGTAGAAATTCTAGATATTGGTAATTTCTCGGCAGAGCCTGTTTGTGGTCTTAAGGCCCGTTCGGAATCTCTCTGCAACGTAACTCCGCTGCGGAGTGGAGCGACATCCAGTGCAATTTTGAAAAGCTGCCAAATGGATGCTCCGCCCGCTCCGCTCTCTGGCGAAGGAGCGGAGTATTGCCGAACACGGCCTTTAGATTAAGGGGCCGGTGGAGCTGGCGTGAGCTCGCCGGTGCTATTTCTTTGTTAACGTTGGTGGATGTCCTTCTGGGAGGAAAGATGTCTAGAAAAAGCATCCACCAAGCCGCCGATTCCTATTAGCTCACCTTGCTCGATTGGCTAGTTCTCGATTGCTACATATCCATCTTCTATGAATGGAATTAGCTGCTTAATACTCTTTTTGTAAAGAAATATAAGAGCGTTTATAGATCACTAAAGTATATTTACCTTTAAAAATGTTTCTATTAGATAGACTAGCTGAATGCTTATCTAGATCGACACTGAGCCATCATATATTCCACGCTTTGCAGCTACTAAGAGCAACTCCAATTGCACCCCTAAAAATTTCCCCGTAGAAGTCGTTTTCATTTTCCTAGTTTTTCCCCTATTTTCTAACAAGCACGCAGATGACACATGCATGTAGATAAATGGTGTCGTACACTTGGATGGGTTGAGGAGTTATGTAGTACTCTCGTATATTAGTTTACAGATGAAGTATGTCGATTATGTCTGTCTGTAGCAGGAAAAACCAGTGTATTTATTGTGTTGGAGGGCATTTCTTTGTAGGTTGGGGTGCATGTTAAACAGATGCATACGAATGACCATGCGTATATTATTTAATAGTGCGTGGAAAGGAAGTTAGCAAACACAACAGCCTATCCTAGAATTAGGCGGCCGGCACAGAAATAAGGATGGGCAGGGCATACAGAGAGAGGCTTATAATTTTACTACCACATCGCTAGCAGTGGGAGTGTGTGAACAACATATAAAGGGAGACTCCACGCGGATTTTTAGGACATGGTAGCACGCGAGGATGATATCCAGGCAGTCCACTGAAGCTTTGAGATGCATATTTAATATAGTAATTAATTGAATACGAGGGGATATATAATAAAGTTGCAAATACAGAATGTAAATACATAGAGTGGGCCAGCACATATAATTGGCAATAAATGCTTCCCAACATCAAGTGAGATGTGATAGGATATGTGTCTCTCGTCTCCACCTCTCTCTCACACAAGTGGAACAGCGAGCAGGAGCACTGCGATGGTGAGAAGAGGAGTTGGGTGTTGTCCTTGGTGCTGACAAGATGGATCCAGTGAGATATGTTACCACTGAAGAAGAAGCTCCTCTTGATGTTGTCTACCACTTCCATCCATTCTCTACCGGAGGGACTCTGCTAGTTCATCTCATGGTCGAAGCTCTAAGTCCATGAGCTGCTCCATGTTGCACTCTAGTTAATCATCTCTTACAAGAATCATTTATATCTAAGTATTTATATTACTGTCGTGTGCATCAATGTTGAAGAAAAATGCTTAAGCAATCCAATTCATACCGGTTTTTATGCTAAACTAACTATAATGTCCATTTAAAATGTTTATCACTTAATAATATTGACCCACGGTCTGTATCAACCATTAGGGAGATTGCATGCATTTTCAATGCACTGGCAGAAATATTAATTCGCCAACAACATGCACTTCACCATTTAATAGGTGGAGTTATTCGCCAACAAGTTTCAACCGCCTGGTATGAATGAATCAAGCTCCATGTTTTGTTATGCGCAGCTACTCCTACTCCCACCTCGTTTCAACCGCTCTATTAGATATGAACGAATCAAGCTTGAATCTATCGTTTGCCTCCTCGCATCATGCTAATTGATTCATGACGCAGAGTAGCTGGTCCTAAGTTAAATAGTCTATTTTAATCGATGTGAGTTACTCCCTCTCTCTCAGTTTATAAGGCGTACGTGTATTCTTAGGTCGTCAATTTGACCAACCTAATACAAGTCATATATTACAAAAAATATATCAATATAAACTTCAGATGTTTTATTTTTAAACGGTATAATTTTTGTGTTATATAGTTTATATTAAGGTGATAAAATTGGCAACCTAGGTATATGCATAGGACTTGTAAACTGAAACGGAGGAAGTATTTGTTTTATTTTTTGTATCTAGCACTCCAGATGTTAGTGAGCACACTGGACAACGTAATCCAGGATTGGAAGAAAATGCGATGTTTCGTTCATAGCGAGTTATATCGAACTGATGACATAGTCAGCAGCTAAGTGGTGATTACTACTTAGCACAAGTAGGGTATACCTTAGTGAAAATACTAATTGGATGATTAGCTGAACAAGAAGAGCTGGATCCTCATGTAGAACAAACTAGTCTATCTTCCATGTCCTGTACTATGCACAGCGCCACAAAGTTGTTCAATTACAAGAACAAATAAAATGGCTAAGGGGAAGAGAAGGAATGAGAGGGGAGGAGCTATGAGCTGGGCCGGGGATTTTTTTTTCCAATAGGGGCTTCATATCACCATGGATGAGTTCTAGCTAGCCTTAGGCCAACTCCACCGCGCGACCCCAAACGGACGTCCGGTTTGGCCGAATTTTGTCCCTTTAGGACGCCGATGGGTTCGCCCATGTCCGCGTTTGTCTGATGGGTCGTGGGTGCGCTCAACGCACGGCCATACCCAAAACCTGTCCGGGATGGACGTGAATAAAAAAATTTAAAAACTTAATTGAAATGACTAAAAAAGTAAATAAACGCAGTTAAAAAAACAAAAAACATATATATAGGGGTTACGGCCACAAAACGGCACAGTTCAGTTCACTTAAACAGCCCAGTTCATAATTAACATAAAACAAAAAAACGCCTCCCGCGTGCTCCTGCCGCGCCTGTCGACGCCGTGGGCGTCGCGTCTTCACTGGCCGCCGATGTCGTCGTCGTCGTCGCTGACGAGGTCGATGTATTCCGGCAGCGTCCACAGGTGGGCCGGCGGTCCGTGGTGCACGGGGGCGGCGGGCTGCAAGGTGGCCGGTGGTGCCTGCACCACTTCCTCCCGAGGCGAGGCCTCCCGCTCCGGCGACCGCGGCGGCGTGGGGCACCAGTTCACGGCCCCAGGGCGGCCGCCATCTGCTCAGTGGAGCACGACCAGCTCCACCCCTGGCCCACCAGGTTAGGGTGCAACGCGGCCCCCGGCGGCTCCTCGGGGATGGCGACGTCGCCGGCCGCGGAGAGGGCCATCGTCGCCTCGAGGTCCGCCCATTGGCGCTCGTCGTGTGTGTGCATGGAGTCCTCCAGCACACACGCCATGAGCCGGGCCTCCTCCTTCGCCGTCATGCGAGGAGGTGGGGGTGGCGATGGAGATGGCGACGGCGACGGCGTGGGCGTCAGGCCGTGGACCCGCGTACGCCCGCGCGCCTGGGGAGCCGCTCGGGGCTCACGTGGCCGCCGCGGCCCCATCGATGTGCTGGAGAAGAACGATGCCCGCCGCACGTCGTGCTCATCGCGGAACCACGTGTCCCACAATGTCGAGTCGGGGGCGTACCTCTCGTCGTGGTAGAGGTCGTCCGGGAGAAGGCGGCGGTGGCGCTCGATCTCCTGGCGGCGCGCACGGCCGCTCTGCGGGACGGGCGGGATCGGCACGCGGTCGGCCGACAGATGCCAGTTATTGGGGAGGTGGACGTCGCTCCAGGGCAGCGGCGTCCTCGTCTCCCAATAACGGCGGTAGGCGCCCGCCTCGATGTAGTGCCGGTCACACGAGCCGGCGGCCGTGGGCGCGATGGAGAAGGCGGGCGGCGCGGGGGCCCGACGTGGTGGCGATGGCGATGCGGGCTCCTCTTTCTTCACCGAGCCGCGACGGCGTCCCGACGAGGAACCAGCCTCGCGGTCGTGCTTGCCTTTGCGGCCGTAGTTCCAGAGGCCCATGGCTGCGTCCGGCCGGCCGGCAAGTTCTTGGCTAGGGTTTGGATTCGGCGCTGTCACGTTTCGAGGAGGCCGCGGGGTGGCGTGGGGCAGTGTGGACGACGACCCGTTCATGCTTCCCACTTAGAAAAGGACGGTGTGACGCCCGGATAATTAACCTACAGTAATCCTATGTTAATGGTGCCGAGTCATCGCAATTACTGTTGCTAATCTTACTTTGTTTCAAACACGAATCAAATTCAACTTCCAAAACAAGTCAAATTCTTATTCCTTCAAATGGCAACACAAAAATGTTCGCTGGGTTACAAAGTTTCACTAATTAATTTTCCTGAAGGAACCAACATGATTTGAAATATTAAATTACCCCTAACCTATTTACAGTGTCCAAAACACCCTTTTTAATCCATTTCCTTTTATGCAAAAATCAAATGAATTATAATATTCCTCGAACCGTTTTATAACAGTGCTAAATATTACATGTAATTTATTAAGCCAAGTCTCATATTTTACAAAGTGAATGGGTGGCCTAGCAATTTACAAGTCAGAGAAGAAATCAAAGAAGCAGAAAGAAAATTAAGAAAAAAGAGCTAAACTACTGGTGGACTGGGCTCTAGGTCAACCGTGGGAGCCCAGCCCACCTCGCCACCTCCTCCTTCCTACTGCTCATCAGGAGCGCCGTGGAGGCGTGCGCCCCGTCCATGGACGCGGATGACCACGCGGCATCCATCCCGTGGCCCCCTGATGCAGATAAGGTCGCCCTCGTCCCCCTGTGAACCCTAGCCGCCCACTTCATCTCCACCTCGCGTCGCTCTCTTCTCCTCGCATGCGCCCGAAGCACCGTCGCCACTAGCTGCAGCATCGCCGTGGCCACCGACCTCCCCGTCGGCCAAGACTTCGCCAGGAGCTCCGCCCGCTTCCTCTGCTTCGTCTACAAGGGCCAGATCGAGCCCATCCTCGATGCATCGCCGGACCGCGCCGATCCCCTCCGCCAGCGTTCGCCTCGGCCACGGCTTCGATCCACCGTCGTTCGAACCTCCCGGAACCACCTGCTCTCGCCGTTGCCACCACTGTGAGACCCAGCTCCTCCTCCCTTTCCCTGTATCGATCCGGTCCTCTAGAGCTCGTCGTTTGTCCGCGTACCATCGTAGGCCGCCGTCACCGCCGTGCCCGACGCCGTCGGAGCTCGTGCTCGCTGCGCCACAGTCCGCGCTCGCGCGCCTCTGGCCGCGTTAGGCCTTGCTGGCTCGCGCCCGCCGCTCCCTGGCCGCGCCCAGGCGCGCCGCCATAGTCGTCCGCGTCCCTGCCGCTGCTCTGCTGCTGCTTGTACTGCTGCTCCTCGCGCGCGGACGTTCGCCCGGGCGCCGCCCCTGTCCCGCTAGCTGCCATGATGGTTGCTGCTGCTTACTACTGAATATTGATGAGGCTGCTATGCTGCTGCTTCTCGCATGCCGCTGACGCTTGCCGGCTGCTGATCTACTAGCAGACACCACTGCCGTTTTGATGTTGCTGATATGCCGCTGCTACTCTTTTGCTGTTGCTACTCATTTTGCTACTGCTGCTCTTCTTGCTGCCACTGTTGGTTGCTCCAGCGCTAGCCTCGCATGTGGCCGTGGCCATGGCTGAACACACATGGGTTGTGCGTGTATGTGCACATCCGTGGTGCTGCTTGCGCCTCTGGCCGACCCTATGCAAATTACTTCAGGGGATAATTACTAGTTAGATTAGCTACTAGCCTATGGCAGGTGGACCCCCCTTCCTCTAAATATCCTCTGAAAAAAATGCTAAAATATGTGTGGATGACACTTGGGTCCCACTGGTCCCATTGACCAGTTAAACTGCTGACTGGGATAACCCAGTCAATGACATGCGGGTCCCCCGGGCCCTTTGACTAGTCAACAGTCTCAGTTGACTGCTGACTAGGCAGTCAACTAGACCCCACCTGTCAGCCTCTTACCCACTGTTGGGTACACTTCCTTGTGTACCCGTAGCATTTTAGGTATTTTACTTTTTGATTTATTAGTAAATCCAAAAATTCCAGAAATTGTCTAAATCTTCGAAAAATCATATAAAATAATCCGTAGCTCGGATGAAAATGTTTTCTACATGAGAGTTGCTCAGAAAAATCCAACGAATCCGAATACGCTATCCATTCACCTGTCACATGCCCCTAGTATGCTGAACATGGAACTTTCCCCTGCGGTCATCTGTCTCACACAGGCCCGGAACCGGGAACACCTTCCCAGTTGAATTCCCCCTTCACCTATAATGTCTAGGACCGCGTTAGAACACGTCTAGCTATGTCTTCTATCCTGTTATGCACTTGCTTGCTATGTATTTACTGTTTCTCCCCCCTCTTCTCTTCGGTAGACCACGTGGCGGCTGTCGATGCCGCTGTGATTGACTACGTCACCGACGACCCCTCGTTCTTGTCTGAGCAACCAGGCAAGCCCCCCTTTTGATCATCCCGATATCGCCCATTTCATTCTCTCATGCTTGCATTAGATTTTGCTATTGTTATTGTTTGCTCCTATTCTGATGCATAGCCTGCTTTTGTAACCTGCTCATTGTTATCTACCTGCTTATCCTAAACTGCTTAGTATAGGTTAGTTAGTGATCCATCAGTGACCCCCATCTTGTCCTTGTTGCCCCTGCTTCATCATCGAAGACCCGTTCAACGGGATCGAAGACCAGAGCCCGATACCTCACATCACATCACGCCCCTTTTGTTGCTCGACTCTGCAAGGTTACCATCGAGTGTCGAGGGTGGACCTTCATACATCACTCCTGATGAGATCTCTGTAGTGTAGCTATTCGTTCATGGTCATCGAGGGTGATTTCCTCCTTAACCACTTTCGATACGGCTCTGTCGTGCAACCCCTCAAGTGTGAACCTCGGGGGTGGTTCCTCTTACGTTCACCTTGATGATTACATCGAGTGGAATTCACCGGGGTGATTCCTCGAGTTTTCCCCTTGATGTTTGGACACACAGTTACTATGGTTACTATGTCTTTACACTGACCCATGTTACTAAAGACGGGTCGACCCTGAGGGGTACCCGAGCGAGCTTAATTGCGAGTGATGTGGAGACGGGTTGACCTGGAGGGTGCCCGCGAGATAATTACGAGGCGTGGCCGGACATTCCTAGCCCTTGCCGCAAGTCCTCGAGACGGGGCAACGGGGTCACATCTTTCGTGAGTCTCTACTTGTTATCGCGCGTTCCTAGTACACTACGATTTGGATATTTGATCCGAGGGGCCTCTGGCCTGATAGCATTAACCATCACGTGGGCATAGTATGGGTGTTCTGCGTCGTATACATCAGCCGAAGCTTAATAGACGTCAGGGACTGAGCGGCGCGCGCCGGGTTGGACTGGTAAGCTCCTGCCTTTTTAGGGAGGTAGCTAGGTCTGCTCACCTGCCGCCCACGCAACGTGCAGGAGTTCCCAGGGAGATGGCCCATGACCCCTGGGGGCATAGGTTTAGTCCGGCGTGCTGGCCTCTCTATTAAGCCTAGGTCGGGTTGCGGCGTATTGTTTGGCCGAGGCCGGGCATGACCCAGAAAAGTGTGTCCGGCCGGAGTTAATCGAGCGTGGTGGGTAAGTTGGTGCACCCCTGCAGGGAAGAAAACATCTATCGATAGCCTGTCCTACGGTAACAGACACTTGGAGTTGTATCCCGATTGATACAACTAGAACTGGATGGTGATGAGAATTGGATTGTGATGATAACTGGATAGTATGGCTCTGGGATTTTTTTCTCGCAGGGAGTCGAGAAAGGATCTCCGGCCGAGGTTGATAACACTACTACTACTTTACTTTATGCTACTCTACTCCCTCCTGTTGCTGCGAGATGGTGGTTTCCAAAAGATGCTAGTTTTTGATAGGACTAGGCCTTCTCTCTTTTCTGGCATTTCTGCAGCCCAGTCCATATATACAGCCTTCCTTTGATAATGTTGCATATGTAGTGTAGATCCTTACTTGCGAGTACTTTGGATGAGTACTCGCGGTTGCTTTGCTCCCCATTTTCCCTCTTTCTTCTTCTTTCCGGTTGATGCAACCAGATGTCGGAGCCCAGGAGCCAGATGCCACCGCCGATGCCTACTACTACGTGGAGACCGACGATGACCAGGAGTAGTTAGGAGGCTCCCATGCAAGAAGCCTTGCCTTTTCGTTCGTAGATGCTTTTGTGCTAGCCTTCTTAAGGCAAACTTGTCTAACTCATGTCTGTACTCAGATATTGTTGCTTCCGCTGACTCTTGTGTTTTCGAGCTTATGTATTCGAGCCCTCGAGGCCCCTAGCTTGTAATATAAAGCTTGTATTATTTTAATTTGTGTCTAGAGTTGTGTTGTGATATCTTCCCGTGAGTCCTTGATCTTGATCATACACATTTGCGTGCATGATTAGTGTACGATTGAATCGAGGGCGTCACAAGTTGGTACCAGAGCCGACTGCCTGTAGGTAGCCCCCTTTCCGACTCCTTGGCCGAAGTTGAGTCTAGTCACTGAAAAACTTTTACTAACATTGGTTGTGTGGCTTACGGGCCCACGTCGCCATTGGGTGGTATTAGGATCTTTTATTCCTCGTCTATACTCTGGGACTCTGATCTCTTGTCTATTCGGGTTAAACATTTTACTAAGTCAGACATTAGGATCTCGTACCCACTTTCTCCCGGAGAGCCCCTTCAGTCCAGATGATCGCTTGCTGCTTTAGAAGATTTCGAAGATACTCCCCGATGTTTCCCCGAAACCCTTGTGCCCTTTGCCGTTGCAATTCCATACCACCGATAAATCCTTATGAGTAACTACCTACGTTGTCGTTCATACCTTCATCCTCAGTTGCTCTTGTTATTACAAGATGCCTTGAATTACTCTCTGTTGTCCTAAGAATCCATTGAGCCTACTGCCTTGCAGTTCTTTGCCACATGAATACCCCTGCAGATAATTACTCGCGCTTGCCGAGTATCTGTTCGTCCACAGTTGTTCACTGTTTCACAAAATTCTTTGGAATATTATCCGATCTTCCGAAAATCCTTAGAAACCTACTACTCTTGCTCCTCCTTGTATGCTTGCATTGTGGATGCTTTCCATATGTCTGGCAATATTCAGTAGTATCATTTGTCATATTTCATTTTGAGCATTTGATTCGATATGTTTGTGAATGCTTGCAATCATCAATCAAAGTTAGAATTCTTCCCTTCGGCTCAGACGTCACCCCTGACATGAGCTGGTGTTCGACAAATCAAACCTTGATTGATTGTCGATCTATGTCTATTCAACTAACCTGTCTTTGATCAGGGCCTCTGCTTCTGATCCACCATTTTGGAAATCATATTTTCTTTGCATTTGAGCTTTGAATTAGTCAGTTGTTTCTATAATCTGATATCCTTGCATTATTTCTTCTTCTGGGTGAGTATCGATGCTCACATCAGATCCCTTGTGGACCACCAGATCCTTTGTTGGGTTTTATCCGACAGCGTCCTTCTTATTTAGTAACATTGTGAGCTTTTCCTCGGATACATAATGCCTTTGGTAAATTGTATCCTCTGCTTCCTCAATCATGCTCTACTTTCGAGCTTGAGTTATTTACTCGTGAAGTTTGTGGTCTATGTTCATAAGATGCCCCAGTGGGTTGAATCTACGCCTTGCCTAATCCGTGTGAACCGGAAGGTTATGCGGGTTATATCTACTAGCGTTTCTTCGGATAACATATCAACGCTACAACTTCTTCGAATGCGAGAAGTGAATGGAAGGTTGTGCATTGATGAAGTGGGAGTCGACCTTGAACCTTTGTGTTCACGCCCATGGACCCGATGTGGAACTTATCATGGAAGCTTCTTGTTATGATAATAATGATCCCCTTGTGATAAGTTCATCTTGTATCTATATTGGTCCTTTGCAACCGTGGTTCTCACCATGATTGTTCTTCTTTGGTCCCATTTCTTGGACAAGTTGAAGTACTTGTCTTCTACAGATCATTGCACCTATCCAACCTTTACTTTGATCTACCATCGAGTGTTACACTCTGGTATCTCAAGAATATCACTGAACTGCATAACTTCTTATGGGTTCTTCATCAACTGTTATTTCTCACCGATTTCAATTTTCCTGGGTTCTGAGTTGTCGTCAACCGAGAACACTGATAAGTAAATCACTTCCGCACTCCGATTCAATAACTCTAAATAATCTTCATTGCTTATGAGTTTGTTAATCCTTCAAGTCATTCCTAGCCTGATCGGCTATATCATTATCGTGCAACTTTTTAACTGTGCTACCTGGTCCTTCCCGAAGCACAACTTTTCGACGATGACTGAAGCTTACGTCGATCTTCCTCATCTTATCATTCCACCTTGAACAACAAGCTTGAATCCGAGCTTATGTCGTATCCGTGGTTCCAATAGCCTTCGCTTCATCATTCCTTTTGCTTGATGTCGTTGCTGCTCGATGGTATCTTCTTAGAGCCTCTCGACAAAATTTGTCGTGAATCACCATCAATATACTGCCTTATTCTAAGATATCAATTGAATTCTTGAGGAGAAATACCATCCTTGCCCGTCGATGATTTGTGTTGTCATCGACACCATCCTTGACTTCCTACCAATACAGACTTGGTCATGTTTTGGTTATATCTTACATTCCTTGACATTCTTGGAATTGTTCCTTTGTACTTCTTGTGACCTTCAGATTCAATCTTGCTTGAAACACCATGTTACTGTTACCTCGAAGCATGACTGTGTTACTCCAAACATCAACAAAAACATTGGGAGTGCAATGCTAACTGTTCTTGATCAATTATCCAAACACCGTTGTATAGGTAAACCTCATAAGTTCCTTGCCCCTTTATCTAAACGGTTTAATACTTGGAGTCCAATCATGCTCTGCCTTTCCTTGGGAAAGTTATACTCTAATACTTGGGTATAAACATCTTTCCTTTCCATTGGTCTGATTATCATAATAATCACATTTTCCTTTCCATTGTTTTGTTTCACCTTTCTTGTAATCTAACTTGTCTGAGCAGAAATAAATCCCTGCTTAGGTAAGCACCTCGATGTACAACTCTGTCAGTAAGACCCTGTTACTATTGTTGATGACATTCCGGTAACCACCGATGGACGAGAACTTTGCCTATTGGTCCGCCTCGTCCTAACGAGCAGGAAAATGGTTCTCTTTGTCCCTCGCCCTTGGTACCGACGTCGTTGCCAACATAACTGACAGGTTGTCATCTGACATGCCTTGCTATCATCTGTGCAAGATGTCAACGCCTTTCCTACCTTTAACCCACATGGTGGGCCCATAACCCATAGTTCCACAGGATCGAAACCTAACTCTCCTGTACACCCTTGTTTCTAAGGTTATTTCTCACGCTTGGCTTCATATGAAAATCCTGAGCCGCCTTCCGAGAGGCGATCTATTATGGTATCAGACGCAATACTTATTACCATTACTCTGAACCACTTTCACCCCTTGTTTCAAGCAACAAACGATTGTCTACCAGGTTGAAGCTTCTTATTGCACCTCACCTTGCTCTCGATGACTTTCTTGAATTTCAACTCGAGAGATGCCTCTATGCCACGTTCACTCACGTAGTCCCCACGTACCTATCTTGTGTTGAGCTCCGTCCTTCCTGAGTCATTCCCCCTTACTCCACCCCTTAAATCTCGGGACGAGATTTCTTGTAGTGGAGGAGAATTGTGATGCCCGGATAATTAAGCTACAGTAATCCCATGTTAATGGTGCCGAGTCATCGCAATTACTGTTGCTAATCTTACTTTGTTTCAAACACGAATCAAATTCAACTTCCAAAACAAATCAAATTCTTATTCCTTCAAACGGCAACACAAAAATGTTCGCTGGGTTACAAAGTTTCACTAATTAATTTTCCTGAAGGAACCAACATTATTTGAAATATTAAATTACCCCTAACCTATTTACAGTGTCCAAAACACCCTTTTTAATCCATTTCCTTTTATGCAAAAATCAAATGAATTCTAATATTCCTCGAACCGTTTTATAACAGTGCTAAATATTACATGTAGTTTATTAAGCCAAGTCTCATATTTTACAAAGTGAATGGGTGGCCTAGCAATTTACAAGTCAGAGAAGAAATCAAAGAAGCAGAAAGAAAATTAAGAAAAAAGAGCTAAACTAATGGTGGACTGGGCTCTAGGTCAACCGTGGGAGCCCAGCCCACCTCGCCACCTCCTCCTTCCTACTTTCCTACTGCTCATCAGGAGTGCCGTGGAGGCGCGCGCCACGTCCATGGCTGCGGATGACCACGCGGCATCCATCCCGTGGCCCCCTGATGCAGATAAGGTCGCCCTCGTCCCCCTGTGAACCCTAGCCGCCCACTTCATCTCCACCTCGCGTCGCTCTCTTCTCCTCGCGTGCGCCCGAAGCACCGTCGCCACTAGCTGCTGCATCGCTATGGCCACCGACCTCCCCGTCGGCCAAGACTTCGCCAGGAGCTCCGCCCGCTTCCTCTGCTTCGTCTACAAGGGCCAGATCGAGCCCATCCTCGATGCATCGCCGGACCGCGCCGATCCCCTCCGTCAGCGTTCGCCTCGGCCACGGCTTCGATCCACCGTCGTTCGAACCTCCCGGAACCACCTGCTCTCGCCGTTGCCACCACTGTGAGACCCAGCTCCTCCTCCCTTTCCCTGTATCGATCCGGTCCTCTAGAGCAACCTCGTCGTTTGTCCGCGTACCACCGTAGGCCGCCGTCACCGCCGTGCCCGACGCCGTCGGAGCTCGTGCTCGCTGCGCCACAGTCCGCGCTCGCGCGCCTCTGGCCGCGTTAGGCCTTGCTGGCTCGCGCCCGCCGCTCCCTGGCCGCGCCAAGGCGCGCCGCCATAGTCGTCCGCGTCCCTGCCGCTGCTCTGCTGCTGCTTGTACTGCTGCTCCTCGCGCGCGGACGTTCGCCCGGGCGCCGCCCCTGTCCCGCTAGCTGCCGTGATGGTTGCTGCTGCTTACTACTGAATATTGATGAGGCTGCTATGCTGCTGCTTCTCGCATGCCGCTGACGCTTTCCGGCTGCTGATCTACTAGCAGACACCACTGCCGTTTTGATGTTGCTTTTGCTGTTGCTACTCATTTTGCTACTGCTGCTCTTCTTGCTGCCACTGTTGGTTGCTCCAGCGCTAGCCTCGCATGTGGCCGTGGCCATGGCTGAACACACATGGGTTGTGCGTGTATGTGCACATCCGTGGTGCTGCTTGCGCCTCTGGCCGACCCTATGCAAATTACTTCAGGGGATAATTATTAGTTAGATTAGCTACTAGCCTATGGCAGGTGGACCCCCCTCCTCTAAATATCCTCTGAAAAAATGCTAAAATATGTGTGGATGACACTTGGGTCCCACTGGTCCCATTGACCAGTTAAACTGTTGACTGAGATAACCCAGTCAATGACATGCGGGTCCCCCGGGCCCTTTGACTAGTCAACAGTCTCAGTTGACTGCTGACTAGGCAGACAACTAGACCCCACCTGTCAGCCTCTTACACACTGTTGGGTACACTTCCTTGTGTACCCGTAGCATTTTAGGTATTTTACTTTTTGATTTATTAGTAAATCCAGAAATTCCAGAAATTGTCTAAATCTTCGAAAAATCATATAAAATAATCCGTAGCTCGGATGAAAATGTTTTCTACATGAGAGTTGCTCAGAAAAATCCAACGAATCCGAATACGCTATCCATTCATCTGTCACATGCCCCTAGCATGCTGAACATGGAACTTTCCCCCTGCGGTCATCTGTCTGACACAGGTCCGGAACCGGGAACACCTTCCCAGTTGAATTCCCCCTTCACCTATAACGTCTAGGACCGCATTAGAACACGTCTAGCTATGCCTTTTATCCTGTTATGCACTTGCTTGCTATGTATTTACTGTTTCTCCCCCCTCTTCTCTTCGGTAGAGCACGTGGCGGCTGTCGATGCCGTTGTGATCGACTACGTCACCGACGACCCCTCGTTCTTGTCTGAGCAACCAGGCAAGCCCCCCTTTTGATCATCCCGATATCGTCCATTCCATTCTCTCATGCTTGCATTAGATTTTGCTATTGTTATTGTTTGCTCCTATTCTGATGCATAGCCTGCTTTTGTAACCTGCTCATTGTTACCTACCTGCTTATCCTAAACTGCTTAGTATAGGTTGGTTAGTGATCCATCAGTGACCCCCACCTTGTCCTTGTTGCCCCTGCTTCATCATCGAAGACCCGTTCAACGGGATCGAAGACCAGAGCCCCACACCTCACATCACATCACACCCCTTTTGTTGCTCGACTCTGCAGGGTTACCATCGAGTGCCGAGGGTGGACCCTCATACATCACTCCTGATGAGATCTCTGTAGTGTAGCTATTCGTTCGTGGTCATCGAGGGTGATTTCCTCCTTAACCACTTTCGATACGGCTCTGTCGTGCAACCCCTCAAGTGTGAACCTCGGGGGTGGTTCCTCTTACGTTCACCTTGATGATTACATCGAGTGGAATTCACCGGGGTGATTCCTCGGGTTTTCCCCTTAATGTTTGGACACAAAGTTACTATGGTTACTATGTCTTTACATTGAACCATGTTACTAAAGACGGTTCGACCCTGAGGGGTACCCGCGCGAGCTTAATTGCGAGTGATGTGGAGACGGGTTGACCTGGAGGGTGCCCGCGAGATAATTACGAGGCGTGGCCGGACATTCCTAGCCCTTGCCGCAAGTCCTCGAGACGGGGCAACGGGGTCACATCTTTCGTGAGTCTCTGCTTGTTACCGCGCGTTCCTAATCCACTACGATTTGGATATTTGATCCGAAGGGCCTCTGGCCTGATAGCACTAACCATCACGTGGGCATAGTATGGGCGTTCTGAGTCGTATACATCAGCCGAAGCTTAATAGACGTCAGGGACTGAGCGGCGCGCGCCGGGTTGGACTGGTAAGCTCCTGCCTTTTTAGGGAGGTAGCTAGGTCTGCTCACCGTCCGCCCACGCAACGTGCAGGAGTTCCCGGGGAGATGGCCCATGACCCCTGGGGGCATAGGTTTAGTCCGGCGTGCTGGCCTCTCTATTAAGCCTAGGTCGGGTTGCGGCGTATTGTTTGGCCGAGGCCGGGCATGACCCAGGAAAGTGTGTCCGGCCGGAGTTAATCGAGCGTGGTGGGTAAGTTGGTGCACCCCTGCAGGGAAGAAAACATCTATCGATAGCCTGTCCTACGGTAACAGACACCTGGAGTTGTATCCCGATCGATACAACTAGAACTGAATGGTGATGAGAATTGGATTGTGATGATAACTGGATAGTATGGCTCTGGGATTTCTTTCTCGCAGGGAGTCGAGAAAGGATCTCCGGCCGAGGTTGATAACACTACTACTACTTTACTTTATTCTACTCTACTCCCTCCTGTTGCTGTGAGATGGTGGTTTCCAAAAGATGCTAGTTTTTGATAGGACTAGGCCTTCTCTCTTTTCTGGCATTTCTGCAGCCCAGTCCACATATATGGCCTTCCTTTGATAATGTTGCATATGTAGTGTAGATCCTTGCTTGCGAGTACTTTGGATGAGTACTCACGGTTGCTTTGCTCCCCCTTTTCCCTCTTTCTTCTTCTTTCCGGTTGATGCAACCAGATGTCGGAGCCCAGGAGCCAGATGCCACCGCCGATGCCTACTACTACGTGGAGACCGACGATGACCAGGAGTAGTTAGGAGGCTCCCAGGCAAGAGGCCTTGCCTTTTCGTTCGTAGATGCTTTTGTGCTAGCCTTCTTAAGGCAAACTTGTCTAACTCATGTCTGTACTCAGATATTGTTGCTTCCGCTGACTCTTGTGTTTTCGAGCTTATGTATTCGAGCCCTCGAGGCCCCTAGCTTGTAATATAAAGCTTGTATTATTTTAATTTGTGTCTAGAGTTGTGTTGTGATATCTTCCCGTGAGTCCTTGATCTTGATCATACACATTTGCGTGCATGATTAGTGTACGATTGAATCGAGGGCGTCACAGCCGGCGACCGTTCGACGTGCGTATGACAGGTGGGACCGCCCGCTCGTGCGCATTGATGTGGGCGGGTGGGAGGTAGGTGGCCGCCTGCCACGCGGCCCCGACGCGGACGAGGCACGCGTGTGTTTGGTGTCCGTCGCGACCCAAACCCGGCGCAAGTTTGCGCTTGAAATGGGTCGGCCTGAACACAAAACGGACAAGATGGGTCCGAGACGTCGCACGCTGGGCCGCCTCCTTTGTCCGTTTTACCCCAAACGAACGGGGTCGGACATGATAGAATCGCACGGTGGAATTGGCCTTACATATGAACTAGAGCAGCAGGATGAGTGAAGCTGCGCGATGGATAAGAGATGGTCTGCATGTTCCCTTTAAACCGGTGGTGCCGGTTGCTGTTGGTGACCTGCTAAAAATAAATGAGCTGCTATTGTCAGTCTGGTGGGCAAGCCTCCATATATTCAATGCCTGGCCTGCCTTGCGAGCCATCTACTGCATCTGTCGGATGCAAATCGCAGCTATACAGATGCTATATAGGAAGATGGAAAGAGTGCGGCCTCGCAGAGGCCGAGCGTCAGGTAGCTCGTTATCTACCTTGTGGGAATATACTTTTTTTTGCATCGAATTTAGGACTTTAT
Organism: Triticum dicoccoides; assembly: GCF_002162155.2. Taxonomy (NCBI): domain Eukaryota; kingdom Viridiplantae; phylum Streptophyta; class Magnoliopsida; order Poales; family Poaceae; genus Triticum; species Triticum dicoccoides. The sequence continues at coordinate 156,240,937 of NC_041382.1, read as the reverse complement.
TCAGAATAAAAGGAGTCGATTACAATCTGCCCGTAGGCTAGTTCGGAGGAAGTCTGGGCTAACAGCTAGCCAACTGTCCGTCCCATCAAGCGTACAGACACGCTGAGCACAAAGATGGGCCGGCACATTCAAATCCCTACCGACATGTTGAACCGAAAAAGAGATAAAATGCGGCACTATGTCCAATAATTCTTGAAAGATGGGCGATGCAATCGATCTGGGATTGCCTCGCGAGTTCCAGAGCTCGACCAAATGAAGACAATCGACCTCCATTATCACATGTGAGTAGCCTCGGAGCTGGGCAAAAATTACCCCCTCCCGAAAAGCCAGCAGCTCGGCGATGAAAGGATCCGAGACTCCCGGCAATGGTTTGCACCAAGCTCCTAGGAAAGCAAGATGGGAGCGTGCCACTCCCCCTGCCCTCCCATTCGGCTGGCCGTCGAACACTGATCCATCAGTGTTGATGATGATCCATCCCGCGTCCGGGGGGTGCCAACGCTGCCCCGGTGTCCGAGTGCGTCGATTTGGTATGTCGAGAATGGATAGTGTTTCCTGCACCCACTTCATGGCCATGGCAGGATCGAACCCCTCCTAATCATGTGTCCACTTGTTCCTGGAGGTCCAAATGGAATGCATGATAGTAATGATTTTGCATCGTGCATCATCATAGAGCTGTTGGTCTAGCGTGATGTCACGAGCCCAAGAATCTTGGTGCAGCGCTGGTAGGTGTAGATCAGAGCGATCGCGAGCTGCCGCCCAAAACAAGCTTGCATGCGTGCAGGTCATCAGTGCATGCATTAGGTCTTCGTCTGCAGCCTGACAAAGATCACACCGGCTCATCGTTTTGATGTGCCTGTAGTGTAGAGTCACAGAATCCGGAAGAATCCCCCGAAGAACTCTCCACCAAAATACTCTAATCTTTGGTAGCACATTGAGCTTCCAAAGTCCAGTCCACAACTGTTTGTTATTCAGTGATGTCTCCGTTACCGTCCCTTCCTCTGGAGAACTGAGCTCGTTACGAGTCATGAGAGATCGGTATGCCGATTTGACAGAATAGTGTCCTGACCTTTCCAAAGCCCATGCCAAAGTATCCTCTCCGCCCGCCACCCTCAATGGAATATTCAGTATTGCTCTCG
>NC_041382.1:156227366-156239508 GCF_002162155.2 Triticum dicoccoides | reverse complement strand
ACCTTCCACCTTCTTGTATAAACATCTATCAAATCTGAAACTTTTGTGAGTACAGCATCTCCTATGCGGCCACTAGGTTTCAGTGATATTGTGGTTGGTATCCAAGGGTCTGTCCATATTGAGATTGTGGTGCCGTCGCCAACCCTATGGATCAAGCCCTCTTCCAGCACCCTCCGTCCAGCCATGATCGCCTTCCACGTAGCAGAAGCCCGGCTCGGCACCGTAGCATGAAGGAAGTCAGTCTGCGGGAAATATCTTCCTTTCAACACCCGGGCACACCTCGTGGGAATATACTTCGTGATTCACTTCTGGCATGCTTTTTCTAGGTATACCTCGCAATATACAGGTACAGGAATAGTGCAAACGTATGTCCTTTGCCCATTGTCAGCTCGAGTGAATGCAACGATGCTGTTTGACGCGCGTGGTGGAGCGGTGACTTGACTACTCTAAGTCAATATGACATGAATTTAACACGGACCTGTTGCAGGCAGTGAATAGTATCAATTTTATATTAGACTAGGCGCCTCGCCCGTTACTGCCTGTTGGAGCAAAGGCTATCCTGGCAATTTCCAGACATGTGCAGTCAGCGTATTTCTTTTTTCAATGACAAATCCTCTAATTAGTGTATTGTTACGTGTTAGATTTGGAGCAAACTAACTAATGTAAGTAAAAGTATTGCTCATTAGGCATCACGCACGAAGCTCTAGATCCTCTCTTTCCCACTTGATAATGATACAATTAGCAGCAGGGCCCCTCTCTTTTGTTTTTTGTAACTGTGCAGCCTACGATACATCAAACTCGTTGAATTAGTGAGCAAAAATATACTGCATTTCCATTTTGAAAAAAAAAATTACTGCACTTTCAGTTCAAAATTAACACGGACGACTATTCTCAAGAAAAATTAAACATGCTTTCCTTGTAAGCGTTTCTCTATTTTCACATTGCTAATCTCCAAACAAATGGTTCATACCCTAAACTATTTGTGAACAAACTATTGTCTGTAGATCCATAATTAGAGTACTAATAACCCAGGATCTTTAAGTAATCTCCGTAAACTATTTGTTAACCATGCTATCCTCGGCGACCTTTCCGACCTATGCAGTCAGCACTTTTTTTAATGACTATATCCTCTAATTAGTGCACTGTTACGTTTTAGATTTTGAGCAAAGTAACCAAGTTAATTAAGAGGAGAAAATTTCTTATTTGACACTGTCTTAAAATCTGGTTCCTTATTTGATACTGCATTTTTTTTATTCTCTATTTGACACTAGTCCTAAATTTTATTCCCTATACGACACTTCCGTCCATTTTGAGCCTAAATGACATCTGAAAAGATGATTTTACCCCTCATGCGGTATGTGTGTGCGTGCGTGTGTGTTGTTGCGTGTGTGGGTGCATGCGCACATATGTGCTGCTGCTGCATGTGTGTGTGTGCATGTGTGCCGCTGCGTGGGTACATGCGCACGTGTGTGTGCGTGCTGTTGCGTGCCTATGTGATGCCTGCGTGTGTGCTGCTGCTACGTGTGTGTATATGCGTGTGTGTGATGCATGCGTGTGTGTGCGCGTGCATGTGTGTTGCTGCGTGTGTGTGTGTGCGTGCGCATGCGTGTTTGTTGCATGAGTGTGCGCATGCGTGTGTGTTGGTGCATGTGTATGTATTGCTACGTGTGTGCTCATGCCCTCGCACTGGTGCCGCGTGTGTGCGCTATTGCCCCCACACACATATCATATGAGGGGCAAAAGAGTCTTTTCAGATGTCATTTAGGCTCAAAATGAACGAAAATGTCATATAGGGAATAAAATTTAGAATTTGTGTTAAATAGGGAATTTTTTTTTCCAGTGTCAAATAAAAAAGCAGATTTTAAAAATGTCAAATAAGGAATTTTCTCAATTAAGAGTGCTGCTCATTAGACGTCACGTACCAAGCTTTAGATCCACTCTTTCCCAACGGATAATGATACAATTATGTGTAGGTCCTTTCTCTTTTGTTTTCTACAACTGTGCACCTATGATTTTTTTTAAATACTATCGAACTCACGAACTAGTGAGCAAAAAATATACTGCATTTTCCAATTCGACATTAACAAGCCTGAACATTCCCAAGAAAAAAAACTGCTTTCCTTCTAAGCGTTTCTCTATTTTCACATCGCTAATCTCCAAAAAAATGATATACAAACCCTAAACTATTGGTTGTAGGTCCGTAATTATAATGCCAATAACCCAGGATCTTTAAGTAATTTTCTCCCTTGATGACAGTCCAAACCTGCAGGCCTGCATGCAAAAATTGATGGCCCATCATGTCACTAGTCCAAACCGCGCAAATGCCCAGATTGGAGGGATGGAGCTGCTTCGCCCAGGTTCGGCACCTGTCAGCTACTTGGGGCCTATCCATTGAATACGGTGAAATACAGCATTGCTTACGATGGTGGCAATTAAAATACGTTTGACAACACTGATCGCAACGCTGGCTCGGCGGGGATGATTCCGAGCTACCTGCAGACCGGCCTCTGCAACATTTTATCAAAGATGGAAATCATATACAGCCTGCGGGTATTCAAGTTACACGAATCACGCGGCATAGTGTGATGTAGATACCGACCACGCGTAGCCGCATGTCCACTCGTAATTATTCGAAGACTTGCATGGCTATAAAACTGCTGCGTGCACACATAGAAAAAAGTGCATCACACCTAAAGCGTGTGCGTGGATTTAGGATGCTTGGCGCGGCGACGGTCGAGGGCGAGCTGAGCCGATATAATTCATCCACTTTTTTTTTGCTGCTGCTATCATCATATTTGTGTGTTGTTTCCTCGATGACAATAAGCACTTCCATATTTGTGGTGATATTATCTGATAAGTGAAATTGTATTTTATAAATGAGTGAAATATGTTTTAGGAAGCGAGTGAAATTGATTTTTATTGATAATTTTTTGAATTGTGTGAAATTGTCTCTCCTAGGCTGACTTGTTTACACAAAACTTTGTCGGTCAACACACAATTTCAGCAGTGACTGTTGGATGTCCATCCAAGGGCCGACGTGCTTCTTCAATATCTGATCTTCCTGCTCCAGCCGCCTAAACCAGCGCTTGCAGGACTGCATGCTCCCTCCTCTTGTGGACGGCTGTGATGCCGCGCACGCTTCACCGGCCCACCCTACTCCCTCCGCTGGCCTGGCCATCCCTCTACCCATCCGCACCTCATGTTATTCTTCGGTGACGGCAGCCTCACGCCGCAGCCGAACCAGTCAACCGTCATACTCTGCTCAGCGTGGGCATCGACTGTTGTGTCTTCGCCGGCAGAAGGTTTCCCTGCTGTTGTTGGGTACTTATCACTTTGTTGGATTGTAATGTGACATGGCACTTTTGGTTTATTCGTTATGCTACTTTGTTAAAGAATACGAGACTTATGCTACTTTGTTAAAGGATATGAGACATGGCACTTTAAAATTCTTTCTTATATGGGTTTATCTCATTCATCATTTTCATTATTAAGCTTCAAATATGATATTTTTTTATTAATGTATTACTGCTGTCATGACTTTTGTCGGGTGTTTAATATAACAAAAAATAATCTATGTAAAAAACGTATTAAAAAAAGACCCAGCCGTGGCGGGGCGCGCATGGTGACTTTACTAGAACCACCCCGATCTAGCCCGAAGGCGAAAGGGACAGCCTTTCGGCCGTCGAGCGGCCCAGCAACGGCGACAACAGGGGAGTCATAGTAGCTATGTGTAGTGAGCTTGTGAAGCAGGCGGCGACGCGGGTATATAAACCGATGGTCGCGTCCCTCGCCGGGTGAGGTGGGACTCTATTCCGCACACTAGGACCATTAAAGAAGAAGAAAACCCTTCGACGAAAGGAGTCACTCATCCAACAAGTCATCCCTTCATAGCCAGCACCATTCCCATCTACAACAAACATCCCCATATTCATCTCCGCCAATTTAGTCTTCATCCCCGTAGGCATAGCCATAAACTTATAACTAAGGGTACCTCACATACAACGACATTGTAATACTATTTTCAACCACTAATCTTCAAGTATCATCTGCAATGTCTTTTGCCTGTGATTTATTTGCGATGCACGAGTAGTCCCCCTAGGCTAAGGGTTTAGGCATAGCCTCGCAACCCCATTTACTCGTGCAACGGGATTGTTGGTTTATTTTAAAAAAATGTTATTTTTATGTGTTATGCAACGATTTTATCTCTTGTATTTTTAAAGAAATGAACACGCAAGCATAAACAGAATGACACAAAAGAGGGCGGCTTGATAGCATACCATGTCTTGCATGCCGATGCCGCTCACGGGGCGGCCTTGACGCTCTCAAGAGTGGCACAAAACTTGTTGCATTCTTGTTGAATCATCCTCCATCGCTTTGAAATGGACACCCATCCACGCGTGCTTACTATTTGGTATGGCGGAAACTTCTTGCGCCCATGAAACTCACGGTGGACACGAATCCAAAAAGTTGAATGCTTTTGTTCGGTGCCCGTCTTGGGGTCTTGCCCAATGTCTCTCCAACACTCACAAATAAGCTTGTCCTCGACCGCCGTGTATGCCTTGGTCCACTTGCTCTTCTGCTTCGGCTTCACCCCGGCGTCTTGGTTGGTGAGCTCGTCCTCGAACAAAGGCTCCCCTTCGATGTCGCACTCGTCCTCTTGCCCGTAGTCCTCCGAGAACTCGTGGTCAAGTGGGAAGCCGTCCAGGTCCAGGCCGGTTTGATCATGCATGAAGGTCGCCTGATCTTGATCAAAGGTGGATGGCGTGAACACCCCTCGGCCGTCTTGGCTTTGTGTCTCGTCGGTATTGTAGCCAGCCCCGGTGGCACCGCCATCGGCCGGCGTACCACCCTCGAAGATGATGTTCTGCATGTAGTCGTCATCGCCAGAGGCCGGCATTCCGTCGAATAGGCTGCATGCGCCCGGCAACACGTCGGCTGGCATGTGTCGCGCGCGTTTCCTCACGCCTCCGAATGACGAGCCACCGGCCACCGGTGTGGCGTTGAGGTCGATGGGCGTGGGAGTGGAAGGTGCCACCACGCTCACCTCAGGCGAGCACTCCCCGGAGAGGCAGGAGGCTTGCAGGTAGATGTGAAAGCCGGGCATCGGGGTGCAAGCCGACACGCGGGGCGAGTCAGGCAGCACCATATGAGGGAACGCGGATGAGCCGGCGCTGGCCGCGGCCACGACAGCGTTGACGAGGCCGTGCTGGCTAGGGTTTAACCCTAGCATATATAGCGCCTCCCTCGTTGCCGCCGCGACGCAGGCGTTGTTGACCTGCTGCTGCGTGGCGGCCGCCACGATGGCTTCGTCCCTCGCGTCTGCCGCTTGCCTCCGACCCTTCCTATTGGCCGACTCCCTTGCCCGTTGTTCGAGTGTCAGCGTCTTCTTCGGCTTGGCCACGACAACGGTCTTGCGGGGGGCGTGAGGCTTTGCCTTTGCCGGAGGGCGCGGTCGTCATGCTGGACGAGGCGAGGGAGGCGAGGCCGGCGGCGGCGTTGAGGTCGTCGTCCATGGTAGGGGTCGGGAGCGCGCGCGGGCGGGAGGGTTTTTGGAAAGAAATGGAGGAAAATGATGGAGGCTGCCACCGACAAGCGGGCCCGGAGGAAGGAGAAGGCAAGCACGCGCGCGTCCATCTCATGTCTGCGCCGACGCAAATCCGGCTCAAAAATGAGCGGGAATGTGTTGGCAGGCGGACGAAAAACGGACACACGTCTTTTTAGATCGACACGTTGGGTCACTTATCTGTCCACACCGACCTAAACGGACGCCCGTGGACAAAATGGATCGCCTCGTTGGAGTTGTTCTTAGTGACTCATCTGCGGCAGCTTACTGGTCATCATGCCGCTCTTTTACCCACCCATCCCGCTGATGTGTCTTCACACTGTGGAAGGAGGGGTAGGCAGCGTTGCTTCTTTTACTCTCTCCTCATCGCCCGCTCTTTCTCTGCTCCAGGGCTTGTGTCCACGTGTACGAGTATATGTGGTGGGTTCTGCCAGCTCGATTGCCTGTGTGGCTCCGTTGTCTTTATCTCATCTCCTTCCCGTAGTCTTTTCTTCTCCGTGTTCTAGTTTCCTTCACGACCGCCACCTCACACTTCACGCCGCACACCCCTTGCTTCGATCCACAGGAAGGTTTCTTCCACGTTTACCATTGGTCCTGCAATGGGGTTGTTACCTGGCTACGCGCTGCTTTGTTTGCTGGCCGGCAGTGCTATTCGCCGCTCCTACTAGCTGATGTTTGGATCAGGTTTTGCCCTTTCGTCTGGCTAATCTTTTCTGCTCGCTGATCGTGTTTTGTTCCCTTCATACTTACATGTCTTACGAGCTTCTTGTTGTTGTTGCCTTGCGCCTATTACTAGCTGCGTGTATTCATGTTAGAGTTAAGTCTGAAGTGGCTTCTTCGCTCCTTTATTATTGCTATTTTCCTCATACTTTCCGAGGAGTTTCTTCAATCCCTTTATATCTCAGAACATTAGTCCCTTAGATTGCTTGAAATCACCAAAGAAATCACCAGCGTGGTTTTTTATCATCGCTCTGATTAGAACTGCAAACGAGTCGAGTTTGAGCGAGTTGGAGTTGGCTCAGCTCAACTCATATGAAAATTCGAGCGAGCTTAAACTGAGTGAAGCTCATGATCGAGCTGTAGAACATGACTCATGCTCAGCTTGTAACGATCTCGAGTCGATCTCGAGCTAGTTCCAAGCTAAATGAGATGGTAAAAATTATAAATCTATGGATGAAAAACAAAAAAAATTAAGATGAACATGCCAGGAACCTTTGCCAAAAATATAGGATATTGAACACATAGTCGACCACATGCCATAATTAGGCCTAAATCTTCTCTGCACTTAATTAAGTTTCCATGTTTGTTGATAAATAAAATAAAGACAAATTATGCACAACATATATGGTAATAAATTATCTTATTTCCATTTAATATATAGCATGATTATTTAACATAATGATATTCTGTCGAGCTATCGAGCTAAAATCGAGCGAGCCAGCATTGGCTCAAGATCATCTCGTTTCTTGGTCGAGCTACATAAAGTGTTCAAACTCAGGTTGTTTCTTTTCGAGTCGATCTCGAGTCGAGTCAAAAACCGAGTCGATTTTGAGCGGCTCACGAGTCTCGAGCTTTTCTTGCAGCCCTAGCTCTGATGTACCCTGGCGGAATGTTTATTCGCCCCGGGGTATCAGGGGAAGGAACGTTCCCCTTATACTATTAGGATCCTATAATTAAGGCGAGAGAAGCTACGCTGAGCGTTCTGAATGGAGATACGATGAGATACGATGTGTTTCAGAGCTTGAATACCTCCGAAAATAAAACAAAAACACATATCACTTCTTCTTTTTTGTGCGGGGAAAAACACATGTCACTTGTTTGATTGCATTGTTCTGCTTATAGGCAATTCGACCATAAATTAGGTAACCATCAGGTCATACATTTAAGGTAAAAATATGTACAACATAGATGTGTGTATAGGAGCCACAGGTCAGTTAATAGTTAGTTACACAATCCTACTTACCGCAAGAACATTGTCACCTCCCTCCAGAGATATCAGAAACTGCACCCATGCTCGTCGATGATTCGTATGGCAACATTTTCTGGTTGAAGTCCCCATCATACATCCGCTCCAGCATGGTGAAACTGAGGTACGCGGACGACAAGTCCGGGAGGACCATGTCGCCGTCGAGGTACTGCATGACCTGCCGCATGGTTGGCCTTCCATTAGGCAATGGGTGCGAGCATAACAACGCAAGTTTCAGCACCAGCGAGACCATGTCCGGACTAAACCCACTTGGAATCCTCGTATCCACCGCGCCAATGATCAAACCCTTGCGCCATTGCTCGATCACCCAATCCACGAGCACGATGCGGTTGTCGTGCTCGTTTTGCTCGATTGGCCTCCGCCCACACGTGATTTCCAGAAGGAATGCACCGAAGGCGAACACATCGGTCAACGGGGTTGCCTTGCCGGTGTGTCCAAGCTCAGGAGCTAGGTAGCCCATGGTGCCAACCACATGCGTTGTATGGGCGTCCGTCCCATGATCGTACAGCCTTGCAAGGCCGAAATCCCCTAACCGCCCATTCATCTCGCTGTCTAGAAGAATATTGCTTGCCTTCACATCTCGGTGGATGACAACCTGCTCCCAATCCTCATGGAGATACAATAACCCAGAAGCCACACCTCTGATTATGTGAAATCTTTGAGGCCAGTTCAGTGTACCTGCTGAGGATGCATCATACAAGTATTTATCAAGGCTTCCGTTTGGCATGTAATCGTAAACCAGGAGAAGTTCCCCTTTGCGCCGGCAATAGCCAAGCAACGGCACGAGGTTCCGGTGCCGTAGCCGTCCGATGCTTGCGACCTCGGCGACGAACTCCTTCATCCCTTGCCTTGATTCATGAGACACCCTCTTTACGGCGACCTCCATGTCCGGCTTGCGGAGCTTGCCCCTGTACACACTTCCGAAGCCTCCCGCCCCGAGCAGGTTCTTGTCGCTGAACCCCTTGGTCGCATGATACAATTCCTTGTATGAGAATCGGTGGGGGCCGAAGGCGTCCTCCCAGTCCTCGCGCAGCTCCGAGAACTTGACAAGCCGTCGTACAAAGATGTACACTCCGATGCCCAGAACGAGTACCAGAGCTGCCAACGCTATGGGCAGCACGATCACCAGCACCCTGGACCGTGGCTTTGGCCAGGCCCGTGGCAAGGCCGGCAGCGCCGAGATGTCCAGTGCAGGGGCTGGCACGTCCAGCGCGAAGCTCCAGCCGAGGACGAAGTGGCGTGTGGCGAGGACACCTGTTGCTGACGAGAATCCGACCAACATCGTGCTCTGCACTACAGGCGAGAGGTCGACGGTGGTCGTGAGGAGGGGCTTCTTGGGCCTGGCCATGCCCAGGGGAGCCACGGTCACGGCGACCTCCGTGGCCCCGCCATCGTAGTCCACCCACACTTGCATGGCCTCCCGGCTGATCAGGCTCAGGTTCCGGAACGTCCCGGTGCCGTCGTCGTAGTACCCGGCGTCGGCGGAACGGACCGAAACCAGGCTGTCGACGTCGACGCCGACGTGGTTGCTGTTGATGTCACGGAACTCGGCGTTGAAGAGCGTGTCGAGCTCCACGGCGAAGATGTGGTCGCTCCGGTTGCCGCCGTCGGTGTCGTTGAGGAGGCCCAGGAACTGGCCCGGCATCGCCGTGGAGAGCAGCTCCCTGGACGCGGAGACGAAGAAGGCCATGCCGTGGCTGCTCAGGTCCGCGTACTGCCCGAAGATGGCGAAGACGAAAGTGGTCGAGAAGGACCGCGCGGCGCCGTCGCCGGTGCCGTTCGCCTCGCCGCCGCCGCGGAACGGCAGGGGGGACGGGTGGAAGGCCTGGCCTTTCGTCTGGATGGTGCCGTTGGTCAGCATGAGCAGGCCGTTGGGCATGACCACCGCGCCGTCGAGCGTCAGGTTCACGCCCGCGAAGCCGTTATAGCTGAACTGCACGCTGTCGCCGCTCGCCGCAGCCACGAGGAGCAGGAGCAGAGGGACCAGGTGGTGAGGGTGGAGAAGCATGGCTCTCCAAGGAACGCCGGCCGGCGCTCTGTTCTTGGCAATGGCCTGCGGGTGTGTGAATCCTCCGTTTTCTTGTGTGCTTGCGGTCCAAGGGAAAATTTTCTTGGCCAAGTGGTAAGGAAAAACTCAGGTAAACTAGAGGGCTTGTGGCGCGTTCCGAGTAGCAACTGAAAGCGACGTAGATGGATGGGGGGCTGCTAGTTGTGGTGTGCGCTCTGGTCAAACCATTCGGGGGCTGTCTTTCTCAGGCCGAAACGTCCGTCGACTTGCAGACGTCTCCACTCTCAAGTCGTCGCTTTTGCCTTGGCAAGTGGCCTTGCAGCAGTGATATGAGTGATTTGGAGTAAGAAACTTCAGATTTTCACACCCGTTGAACGTTGACTAGGGTTTCGGCACTGTCACACGGTCTTCTAGCTATGATGTATACTTATTTTGTGGTGTATGTATGCGGCTCTGTCAAAGTAGTATAAAGAACATCCAAAGTAAAATATACGTTCAGGTCCGACGACTATAAGCAATTAAGCGAGTCGAAGGAGCACCGCTGTCATCGCCCCTTCGTCATCGAAGCTGGACAAACTTTGTTATAGTACACGGTAGGAAGTTGTCATGCTAAGGCCCCATGAGACCAGCGCACCAGAACAGGAACCGCCGCCGATGAAGTGACGCGTAGATTGGAAGGTCCAACCCGTAGACACACAAACAAAGACGAACAAAAATCAGATCGACATGGATCCAACGAAGACAAACGCCGACCGGATCCCATGAGATCCCCCGCTCCACACGCCCTTCGATGACGCTAGAAGCACCACCGGGACGGGGACTAGGCACGGACAAACTTACTCCTTCTTAAGAGAGTTGCGGTCGCCTTGTCTCTCTAAGCAGAACACAAATCGTAACAAAACCAAAAAAAGTATCTAAAAACGAAGCCCTCCCAGCGGCACGGGCCGAGATCAACCACACCTCCATGGCCCTAAGACCACAAGAGACGAGGTAGATCGGCAGCGGTGCCGACGGGAGGCACAAGAAACCCTAAGAAGCTGGGTGTTTTTTAAGGGTGTGACGAGATCTCATGATGGTTGGTGGGGCTGCACATGTGACGAGCTGATAGTGACTACAAGCAGTGAGAAAGATTATTCGGTGAGTTTAGACATGTTTCACCCGCAGACATGTGTTAATCAGGTTATTTGAGACGAAGAGATCATTAGGTCAATAGAGGACACATGTCTCCAACGGCTCCTCTACGGAGTGGCGATCTGGGAGGCGATGGTGCGGGCGACGCTGCCTGCGTGGCCCCCGGCCGGCTGGCCGAGGCGGAGTGGACGGTGGTCCGGTCGGGCGCGGGGCCGGCGTGCTCCTTGCCGCGCTTGGGGCTGTCCTGCGCCTTCGCGGGCGCCGGAGGCTGGTCGGGAAGCCGTTTCTGGGCTCTGGCCGACGAGGGCGGCGGGGAGTGGCAGCGCCCCGTGCTCGGTGGGTGATTTCATGGCGCGGGCAGAGGAGCTCGGGGGCTCTCTCAAGGCTGGGCGAAGGCAGGCGTTCACGCCCGGTAGCCGCGGTTCTAGGAGGAGCGGGGCGTCGCGCTGGGGGCCGCTGGGTGCTGCTCCGGTGGGCGTAGTCCGACGGGGTTCTGCTGGCCTACCCGTCACTGCCGCAGATGCGGTCCTCCTTCTCCGGGCTCCACCGGCGCCGCCGCGGGAGGTGGTCGCGCCGGCCTCGGGGGTGTTGGCGGCGGCGGCGCGGGAGCCAGGTCCTAGGGCTGGGACGCTGGTGCCTCGCGGGCTGGTTTGCCAAGCGGAGCTACAGGTCTCGGTGCCCAAGCCCACATCCGGGCTGGGCCAGGCCTAGGTGCCCCTTGTGATTCCTGTGCTGTTGAGTCCGGCGTTGGGCCAGGGGTTGCAGGAAGAGCCCGGCCCACCCATCCAGGGCCTGGAGATGGAGGTATTTAACTGGCTCTGGTTCCGCCGGGGAACCCTAGATCCATCGCTAGGGTTTCCAGCCACCAAAGCTGAGGTGCGACGCTTCGGGCGTTCCTCTCTCTCACTCTTCCCCACCCACCCTCCTCTGCCCCTCAAGCGCTCCTTTGCCAAGGTGGCACTACAAAAAAAGACACATCCGTGACATTTTGGGCCGAACAAATTTTTTTCTGTCATACATATGACACTTCTATGACGATAATTATGACAAAACCCGGTATCATCATAGATGTGGTGGGCTCCTACTTCTATGACAAAAAATCATGACAAAAAATGGGCTTTTCGTCCTGGGCGGGCCGGAGACGCAGCTGCATGACATTCTTTGGGTCGTCCATAACGAAAAAAACCGTGGTAGAAGCGAGGGGGAGGAAAATTTTGGGGAGTTCCCGGTTACGGTGGGAGGTCGGGGGCCGAGCGGTACGTGTTTCTCTCGTACACGTACGCGCGTGTGTGCGAGATGTTGGCTCTAACTAAACCCGAGTGAGGCATTGGGCTCTAACTGAACCCGAACGATTGCACTGCAGGCTACGCGTTACTGAACCCGAGCGATCGATCGATGGCTGTTAACTGAACCCGATCGAGCGATTCCTTCGCTACTGCTGCTAACTAAAGCC
>NC_041382.1:156128594-156227090 GCF_002162155.2 Triticum dicoccoides | reverse complement strand
GCCCATGGAGGGGTGGTTGAACAGTAGCCGGTGGAGTAGCGCGCGGTGGAGGCTGGATGAACAGGAGCCCGTGGAGGCTGGAGGAGGTCGACGGTAGCCCGTGGAGGCTGGAGGAGGTCGACGGTGGAGATGAACAGTATCCCGTGGAGTCCCGTTTTGCGGTACGCCACACCCCTCCCGATGAACAGGACTCCCGTTTCGACCGTAGCGCTTCAACACAAGTCTGTTTCGTCCGTTTTGCGGTACGCCACACCCCTCCCGATCAACAGGACCCCCGTTTCGACCGTAGGAGGTCCGTTTCACCCGTTTTGTGGTATGCCACACCCCTCCCAATGAACAGGACCCCCGTTTCGACCGTAGGAGATCCGTTTCCTCCGTTTTGCGGTACGCCAGATCCCTCCCGATCAACAGGACCCCGTTCCGAATGTAGGAGGTCCGTTTCCTCCGTTGTGCGGTACGCCATGCCTCGTTTCCATCGCCTGTTCTATCCAAGCCCTCCCAATGAACACGACCACGCATTCCGCTCCGACCCAGCCAGTTGGCTCTCACGCGTTCCGTTGCCTCCCGATGAACACGACGCATTCCGTTGCCTCCCCATGAACACGACGCATTCCGTTTCCTCCCCATGAACACGACGGCGACGCTATTTCTCCGTTCTGACCCAGCCATATACACGAGCCCTGGCCGTACGTATGCGCGAGTAGGCGTTCGAGACCCCGCCCGTATGTACACATACGCGACCGTATTTTCTTTCTTGCACCCTGGCCGCTGTACGTACGTGTACATGCTACGTGCGCGCCTCTACTCCGACACGTACCCGCCTCTACTACGACACGTGCGCGCCTCTACATCCACCAGTATATATGTACGTACATATTCGCGACCAGAATGACAACGCTACGTACGCTTCGACCAGGTGGGTCCCGACTGTTAGGCGCTTCCTTGCGTGCGAAGATGTAGCTGGTGGGTCCCAGCAGTCAGGGGGGCGAATCGTTTTTTTGCCTGGACGCACTTCCTTGCGTGCGAAGATGTAGCTGGTGGGTCCCAGCAGTCAGGGGGCGAATCATTTTTTTTGCCCGGACGCACTTCCTTGCGTGCGAAGATTTAGCTGGTGGGTCCTAGCAGTCAGGGGGAAACATTTTTTTCGCGAAATACGGTGGCCCGTCCGGTGGGTCCCCGCTGCCAGGTGGAGGAATCATTATTTTGCGCGTAATAAGGAGGCACTTCCTTACTGCGGTCGTGGACCCAGCTGTCAGCCTCTCCACGTACAGTCCACATTCGATGGAAGTCGTTCCTTGACCACGTTGACCACGCCGCGCCAAGAGCACCACGGCGGTGGACGATGGCGAGGACTAGGAAGGGGACGACTCGGAGCCAGGGAAGACGCAGCAGTGGATGCCCACGCGAATAGGAGTACGAGGGTTCACTGGTTCGGCTGCGGTGTGAGGCTGCTGTCGCCGCAGAATAACAGGGGGTGTTGGTGAGTAGAGGGATGGCCTGGCCAGCGGTGGGAGTAGTAGGGGGCGGTGAGGCCTCCGCGGCATCACAGCCGGCCACAGGAGGTAGGAGCACGCGGCACGACCGGCGCTAGTTTGGGCGGCTGGAGCAAGAAGACAGGAGGTTAAAGAAGCACTATGGCCATTGGATGAACATCGTATGGTAACAGGAGCTAGAATCGTTCATATTGACTAAGTTGACAAAGCCCTCCGTCCCCGTCAACTTGGTAGGCCCACAAGTCAGCCTCCCACTATGCTGGGTTCTAGTTGGCAGGGGGAATATTCATTTTTTTGTGCGTAATAAGGAGGCACTTCCTTGCGTGCGAAGATAGCTAGTGGGTCCGACATGTCAGCGGGGGGCACGTTATTTTCACGAAATACAAAGGCCCTTCCGGTGGGTCCCAGATGTTAGGTGGAGGAATCATTATTTTGCATGTAATAAGGAGGCATTTCCTTGTGTGCGGCCGTGGACCCAGCTATCAGCCTCTCCACGCACAGTCTACTTCCGATGGTGTCGTTTGTTAACCATGTTGACCACGCCGCGCCGAGCGCATCCAAGATGGTGGACGACGGCGAGGCCCCGGACAGCAATGAGCCGGAGATGGGAAGACGCAGGAGTAGACTCGCAGACGGAGAGGTGTACGAGGGTTAACTAGTTCTAGTGCGGTGTGGTTCGGCAGTCGGTGGAGAACAATAGGAGGTGTGGAGGGGTGGAGGGATGGCCTGGCCAACGGTGGAGTAGCGCTTCATAGCGAAGCGTGCTAAGCAGAGCTGCTAGCAGCAGGAGGCGGGAGGTGGTCTCGGCAGCGCTGGAGGAAAAAGACGAGAGATTGAAGATGAATGCCGGTCATTGGATGTAAATCCAACGGCTAACATGTCAGAATCATTTGTTGACTAAATTGACAATGACTTGCGTTGGCTTCGACCTATTGGCCCACATTTCAGCCTCAAAAATGTGGCACGTATTCAACCCATTTTTTCAGAATTTACAGTTTTTTGCGGGGTAGAATTTACAGTCAATTTAATCTTTTTCTTTGAATTACAGCCATTAGCTGGGCTGGGTGAACAAATAATATAGCGTCCATGCGACCCATTTGTTTTATTTCCTAAAAAATTACTAGCCATTTGCAATTTCTCGAAATACACGATTTTGCTGGGCTGATTCTAATTATAATGTTGGGTTGGGTCAGTAATATTATTAAAAAATAAAAAGGGCCTGAGGATTTTGTTATAAATATATTTAAATGATAAGTGATATTATTACATTTGTCCTTAAATCATAGCAAGCTTTTGTACACAATCACTAGGATTTTCGTGCCAAAACAATCCAGGATTTTATTTGTTAAGAAATTATTTTTATAAGTTAATAAGTTGTGGGATATTGTTTTCTTACATATGTAAGTATCTGTTAAATATATGATGACAATAAAAATAATATATAATAACATATAAAATAATTTAAATATATATAATATAGTTAGAAGGGAAACATAAGTTGGACCTAGCGTTCCTATTCTTATATATAAAAATAGAACAGACCCTTGCGTTTTCTTAAAAAATACATAATTGGGCTGCCAAAAATAAAACCTCGGATGGGAGGTCCATAGGCCGGTCGATACATGACGGCCCTAAGAAAATACAAACAGGCCTATGGACCTCCCATCCGAGGTCATGGGCTGCGCATGTTAAAAATAAAAGCCTAGACGGGGCAGCCCAAAACCACGTCCAACACTTGCCAAAACTTCGTCCCTCATTTTCTCCGTATTTCGCACACTCGACATTGTGTGGGCATTTTGATTGTGCATCATATGAAGATGCGCTATGCATGAATGTTGATTAGCATGATGTTAATTGGCTGATAGTTCCATTTTCAACCATGAATGAAACTTCCAATATGATGTTAACCCTGTTTGAGAAGGCCGTGTTAATATAAATGCTCTGCCTCTGAAAGTTGCAGTTTCTTATCTGAAACTGAACTTGCAGTTTCTTATCTGAAACTGAAACTTGCAGTTTCTTCTTTGAGAATCACATTGTCTGCACTTTTATACTCCTGTGAAACTATATTTTTTAACTGCTAAAAATAGATCTCTAGAATTCATAAAATACTTCATATGCTCAATACTGCAAATCTGAAATTCAAAAGACATTCATATCTGAAAGTACTCTCAAACTACACAACACAAAACACAATTCACAACCTGCAAATACTGACAACCCTAAGCTCCTCCTGACAATTCACAACCTGCCCGACTATTGGGCTGGGGGGGGGGGGCAGCCCCCTCCTATTCCTCGGCGGCAGACAGTCGCCCCGTGAGACGATGTGAACGGCGAGGGAGACGATGGCAGGGAAGCATCGTCGGGCCAACTTCTTTTATCCTCTTGCAGTTGGGTTCGGTCGACGAAGACTCCACCGGCTCGCTCTGGCAGGACACCCTCACAAACGGCACCCTGTAGATGCTCGATCCTTCAATCTTTGGTGGATGCTCCATCTGGGATCGATACTCCCACCACCGCTCCCTCACGATCGGATTTGGTGAATCTGTTTGCTCCATGGCCCAGAGGAGCATCTCTATGTACTCCGGCGCGACTGCCTCCGGGAGTATCGCCGCCTTTTCGCTCTGTTGCAGATATTTGGCCATGGATGTCGCCGTCGCCGCTAGTTGGTCCTTGTTGTCAAATCAAGACTGTATCTCCAACATCCTAGCTAGCTTCACAGGGTCGTCGTCTGCGATCCTCACGTATCGATTGTACTCCTCCATCGATCTACTTTTCCACAGCACCTTCACTCGCCGGCGGTGGTTTTTGAATGGAAGAGGAGAGGAGCAGTGCTGGTTTTGGATTAGAACGGGAGAGGAGCGACGCTGGTTTTGGACTGGAACAGGAGAGGAGGGCGGTGGTTTTGAAATGGAAGAGGAGAGTAGCGGCGCTGCATTTAGATTGGAATAGGAGGGGAGCGGCGATGGTTTAAGAGGAGAAGAGCGGAAGAGCGGCGCTGGTCTTGGAAGTATTTTTTTTGTTGTTTTGCGTATTTTGGGTCAAAGTTTGACCACGTACTGTATTTGACAAGCAAAATGTGAATGCATGTCACCAAAAATTGTATCGTTTAGTTCTTATCTAAATGTACTTTCAAATTATATTATTTTTGCAACGTATAACATATATTTTATGTGCAAAAATCATGGTCAATTATGACCCAGAATAAAAGGGAGACTAGTTAATGTGGGGCCGCTTTCTTAATTGAAAGGTAAATTGATTTTGATTTTGATCCAGTCACAGCACGCCGGCCCTCTCGTCCAATCCTAAATCGCCGCCGCACGCTCCTCTCCCTCTTCTCCATTGCAAAACCACCTCATCTCCTCTCCATCATCTCCATTCCAAAACCACCGTCTCGCCTCTCCCTCTTCTGATCTTCTCCATTGCAAAACCACCTCCTCTCCTCTCCATCATCTCCATTCCAAAACCACCGTCTCGCCTCTCCCTCTTCTGATCTTCTCCATTGCAAAACCACCTCCTCATGCATGTGGCCCGGAGGCGCAATTGTCGTCATTTTGATCTGAAGCGCCGGATTATAACATATAACACGAAAAATGCCACATGACAAGAAATCATAACCTCACTGCCCAAAGAAGACAACATGAATCCCGACGGACAAACTAGACGAGGAACAAAGCTCAAATTAAAGATAAACTCGTAGAAAAGGGGTCCGTCGATAGATGTCCTGATTAACATAGCTGGCTTGACCTAGATGGCAGCCGAGTAGTCACTGTTCGTGCATGTGCCCCCAATGACTAGCCCAACTCAGTTGTCGCTGTTTAACCCTCGCAGTGATCCGAAGCATATGACACCTAATTTTGCGAGATGACAAGAAACCTTTTTTTAGATTTCTCACCACAACTACAGCCATGTACAACACAACCTGCATGATATGTAGACGATAGCCAATCCAGGCGTGTCTGGTGGAGTCTGGTCACATGCATGGACGAGCTGATCTTCTGTGTCTTGCAGGGATCGTCCAGGCACCAACGTAGTACAACACTTCTCTAGTATTATCGCTCGTCTCCCTCTTCTATTAAGTCACCCGACTTGCGGGGCCGGGGAGTGTGCCTATGGTCGGTTCTCAATTGCCGTCCCACATGTGTGTACAAATGCAATATGACGCGCGTTCCATTCGGGGAGCAGCGTGCCAGACCGACCGACCGTCTGGGGTGCGACGCGAACGCGACGGGCGTGCTGTATACTCCGCACATGTGTACCGCCGTTTTCTAGACGCTTTGCTCCATGGCGTGGGCGCAATCCATGGATACAAAATTAGTATACTGTATACTATTTAAAAGTCAAGGGCGGGGCTTTTCCTGCGCGGTAGGCGGCGGGGCAGTTTCGCCTAGTCGGTTCGACAGAGACGCGAGAAGACGAGGGAGTAGGCTGCTGCAAATGTAGGGCTGTGTGATTTGACAGCGAGTTACTGCTGGACAGGTGGGGCCTCGTGATTTGACTTGCCATTATCATTTTAACTGTGGTGCTACGACTGGCGTGAGTCTCCCGATTCCTGACCACCTCCATTACGAAGAAAGAGATAGAGAGGAGTAAAAAAATACACTATAGCCAACCTTATAGCCAACTTTGTTGTAGTATGAGTGACTAAGTGATGACTATGTATGACATGCCAACATCAGATAGCCTAACGCACCGTGTTAAATCTCCAAGGGCGCGACCGCACGAGCGACGCGACGGTCGTGGTAGGCGCGGCCATGATACGGGCTGCTGGCAGCCCTTGGATCTGAGATCAAACGGTCGCATGCTAAGTTGCTGAAAATTTGCAGAATAACCCTCCAGGATAGGATATTCACCCATCACGCCATGCAACCATTCGATCTCAGATCCAAGGGCTCTCGGAAGCCCGTATCATGGGAGAATGGAAAGCCACTACCCTGCCGTTCGCACGCTGGCAGTTCGCTCCTACTCGTCCCCGCACGTCCTTCAATACTATGACGGTTCGCTCCTAGTCATCCCGTCCATTCACATTACGACAGTTCCACTAATCCTAACCCTCCTCCCAAATCCATGGCGTCCCAAATCTCCACGATCGGCGGTGAGTACAAGGTTAGAACCATCACCGGCGATGAGTTCGACGTCATCTACACCCATTCTTCCGCGATGGTGAAAGGATGCCTTTCTCGCTTCAGACGCATGTTCGAAAATTCAGATGATGAGTGGGTCGCTGGGCTAGATGTTGAGTACACCGCAGTCTTGGGACCAGAGAAGGATCTAAAGGACGAAGAGAGGAAGAAGCCCGCCGTGATCCAGGTTTGCGTACATAACGTTTGCTTGGTCTACCACATATGCCATGCCGATGTTGAGTGCCAGGATTTTAAGAACTTCCTCAAGGACAAAACAGTGAAATTCGTTATTGTAGACTTTAAGAACGACACGGATGTCCTGCGTCGGATAGGTCTCGTTGTAGGCAACCCCTTCGACCTCCAGAAGAATCGGCAGGTGTCCTCTCGTCAGCCTTCAATGCTGACCCTGGCAGGAGCCATGGTTCATCCTTTGTACGGTAAACTGGAGAAACCTCCATACACATTTCATCGTCATGCATGGCAGCGGAATGTACTAGATATAGACCACATCCACTACGCTGCAATGGATGGCTACCTTTGCTTCAATACCTACAAGGGTTGGATGAAGAGCAACAGCCAAGTGGGCGGTTCAAGCAAAGAAGTATTGGCCAAGAGGAAGAGGGACAAGGACGAAGTCGAGGATGTGGACGAGGACTCCGAGTAAGGTGGCAGTGTTGTTGCTCATGGTGGTTCTGATGCAGTGTCTACCGGAATAGTTGCAAAGTTTAGTTTCAGGTGTGCTTAATTTAATTTGAGGGGTGTGTTGTGCCGAGCCCCCAACAAAACTATGTTATGTTTCTTCTCGTTACTTTAATTCTTCAGTACGTACATACTAGTATTTCTTACATTTCATCTTTTAGTTGGTATAGTACTACCACTCGTTTCTTCGCATTATATACGTACAATATATATGGCCAACATCATATAGCCAGCAGTTTAGTTGTCAAAGAATTTCAGGGTGCTTAGTTTTTTCAAAGAATTCCAGGATGCTTAGAGGGTGCTTGGATCCAAGGGACTTATTTTAGTCTGACTAAAAATAGTCTCTTTAAGAGGCTAAAGTTCCAAGCACCCCTGACTAAAGAGGGGCTAAAACTAGTCTTGAGACTAATTTTTTTAGTCAGGGGTACCCCTACTAAAATGTGAATTAGTCCCCTCTCTACTTATTTAACTCCTCTCCTTTAACACATGCGAGTTCTGGATTGGATGGTTTGGAGGATAATAAATGCTCATTAACTTGATTTTAGCCTTTTCAGTATTTGGATCCAAGCATGGGTGATGCTAGCATGTTTTAGTCCCACTACTTTTAGTCATGGGACTAAAACGTATCCAAGCGCCATCTTAGTTTTATTTGAGGGGTGGGTTGTGCTGGACACCATTATTGTGACTAGCCTTTTTAATAGTACTATATGCATAATTTGGCGATGAGCGCTCTCTATATGTACCACCTTTTTTAAATTTCAAGTTTTTCTCCATGGCGCAATCCATCGATACTACTGTTGTACAAAAGTATACATTTTTTAAAAGGCTAGAGGGCGGGGCAGTCTAGCTTCGTCGGTTTCACGAGAGGCGAGGGCCTTTGTGATTTGACGGCTCATTACTGCTGGAAGGCGGGGCCTTGTGATTTGACTGCTCGTATAAATGCACCGACGGCCTGATTGAGGAGGAGCAAAGAACCATGCGGTATACTCAAGTTTTCCACTGGAGTAGTACTGCGACGGAGGAGCACGAAACACGGCAGCCTAGTGCCATATGGCGATAAAAATGATCTAATTTGCTAGTCATCTCATTGTTAGCATTGTTCTATTCATTCCCTAAAAAAACCATTGTTCTATTCATGCCTCGCAGAGAACGTGACACGTGCGACGAAACACCCGAAGCAAAAGATGAAACATAGGAGCAAAAGAAGAAGGAATATTATCACCCCAAATGATCTAATTCGCCGCGGAGTCGTAACTGCTTCTTCATCGCCTCCACGACCTCCATCTCCTTGCGCGTCTCCTCCGCCATCTTCTTCATTCTGTCCATGACGCGGGATTTCTCGACGTGATCCTTTATCTTCTGTTCCACGGCCGCATTATGTACCTTGACAGCAGCCGGGTGCTCGATGCGGAGCTTCTCCAACTCCTCCTTCTGTTCCATGACAAGGGCCTGCAACATCTCCATCGAGGAACTACTATTCTCATGCAGCTTCTTCCAGCCGGCGTTCTTCTCCTTCAACAGGTCGATCTCGTGGCAGAGCTTCGCCTTGTCCTCCTGAAGTCGCAGGATTTTGCCGGTCGCTTTCTTCTCCAAGGCAATGCTCTTCTTCAGCAGCATCACCAAGCCGGCGGTCAACTCCCCCTACTGATTGAGCTCAGCGGGCATGTAGTCGAGGCTCTCCTTCAGCAACTCCATCAAGCCTTGTATGAACTCCTTCTGCTTATTGAGGTGCTTATTGAGCTGATCGGGCATGCCGTCGAGGGATAACGACTCCAGCTCCGACGGCTCGGCATGTTCGCCTCCGCGGCTAGGGCGCTCATGGGAGCCATCGCCTGCCCGTGAGAGATCTTTCGAGGTCTCTGCGTGGTGGCGAGCCCTCTCTTTTTTTCCATAGCCTTGGTTGCCGCTCCCTTGTTACGAGTAGTTCTCGACCTAGAGCTCTGCTCACCGGCCATGGCAACGACGGACGAAGAAGAAGCACTTATGAGGAGGAAAGGTAGAGTAATTTTCGGTTAGGTAGTTCCCCTTTTTGTAACCTAAGTACTAGCACTAGTACTAATACCTGCATAGTGGGAACACATTCAGGTTTGGTACGTACTAGTAGGTGTGAGCAGGCTTTCGAATATGATGGGAACAAGGTAAAGATTAATTGATGGTTTTGGTTTCGAGGCCCGAAACAGCTCCCGATGAGTTTAGCGGAACATAAATTTCAAGTACTACACTGCTCAAATGCGTAAATATTATGTTACTGTCAAAAATTGGCACAAAATACGAAGGAGACCAATGGAAGTACTACCAGCAACCCACGATTTAACTACTCGCATGCGCGCAGTGGAGTAATAATGTCTTTCTTTCACCCTCACGTCCACTCAATTTGCATGCGCTGTATTAATTGACCATCAATGAAGTGAACGACTTTACACGCGTCAAATTATCACATCGGGTGGATCTTCGTACAAAATTGTGTCCGCCCGTGTACCCGCGTGTGCGTGCGAGGGAATGAGTGTGTGCGTGGCGTGCGTGCACATCTTCGCTTCATGCATGTACCGCCAGTATGGCTCAGGGAGGATGAGTACATTCTTCTGGAACCAGCAGCGCGTCACTGTGATCAATCCACACAAGGAGGTTGTGACAACGCCTCCACATGTGCCACGTGGCTTCATGAACTGTAAGAGAGACACTGTGTAGCATGCCATTGGTATTCTAATTTACGTGTTTTGCACATACTCGAAGTACTAGTAAGGTACACGTGCATTGCACGCATCAGATTTTGCAACCAAATTATGAATAAATACCACACTATAGCATGTAAGCTCTGAGTCATATATGCCTGATGTAGACCTTCGTTTAATTCTTATAGTTCATATCATTCAAAATCAATTAGTTTTTATAAAAAAACTAAGAACGCGGGAATAGGAAAAACATGGGATTATAGGGGAATGTTGTCTTGAATCCTACAGGATTGTACGAGTGTTTGATTGTGCATAGAAAAACGTAGAATTCTTTCAAAGAGGTTTGAGTGGATGGGATGTTTCCTATGAAATCTAGTGCAAATGAATCATATGGAAAAATTCCTATGGTTTACAATCCTACGAATCAAACAACCAAGATAGGAAAAATTCCTAATGATTAGAATCCTCCAAAATTCCTTTGAGAATCCTTTGAATCAAAGAAGCCCTTAATCTATTTTATGATTCATGGAATTGTGCGTTGTAAAGCATAAAGTAAAAACAAATAATGGCAATTCAACTAGAAAAAAGTTTGGGCAGTTATGATACAGAAGATTCTAGAACAAAAGAGAACCACTGTTGTTTTGAGGTTTGTGCATTATGCTTAAGTTCAACCATGGAGTCTGCTAGATTGTACATGTGGCAAAATCCGGTAGGGGGCTAGAAGATGGTGCGAGGGGCCGAGTGGAGGGAGACTATGAAGGAATGCACAAGTGCGAGATTGATATTTAGAGAGAGGGGGCGAACACGTGCGCTGTTGCGCGCAGTGGCGGAGCCATGAAAAATAAATGAGCTAGGGGGCCAAGCATTGCTAATCCTTTACGAGGAGGATCAATTCATGAACTTAAACCGTTTTTAGCAGCAATTGTCTAATGATCACATTCATATTAGCCTCGATATATAGTGATGTTACGGGGGAGGGCGCCGGGCCCTTACTACCCCCTGTCTTCGCCATTGTGCACGTGTCTGAGAGATGAAGCGGAAGGCATGGATGATGAGATGGGGACGTCGGATATATAATTAATGTGGGTGTATTAGCTATATATGTTAATCCTATATAAAGAGGTATAGATTGATCAATGTGGACGTGGGAAAGAGGGTGAGACCTCACTGGATATATCGATTGATCGGTTTGTGTGGAAAACTATGAAAGTCCTAGCTATATACACACATACATAGAGGAACATCGATCGTTGCGCATGCACACGTGAGAGATAAAGAATGCCCGATATGATGGAGAGGGGGATGTGTGTGGGTGTGTGCCTTCATGGGAGACCGACCTGAAGAAAAAGATTGCATGCGTGCGATGGATAATGCGGACTGGTAGTGTGTGTGCATGCATGCACGAGAGAAAGTTAGTGGTACAATTATAAAGAGAAGACTACTGTGTGGGTGTAAAAGAATAGGTGAGGTCATAATCAATGTAAAGTTGAATTCAAATATTTGAATAAGAGATCTTGATGTTTGAAACCCATGCATGCATGAATATAATGGAGATCTACACGGTGTGGTTTGGAAATGAGCATGTTGTAATGTATACACATTGAACAAGGTCAGACTGATTTGAATTTGAGATACCGATGGCAGACATCATTTGGCCATGTCCCATCCGTGCATGGACACACTATTCTAATTGGAGATGATGGGCGGCTTTCGCATCACATATCTATATCTATGCCCCTATATATATTATATTTTATATTTTTTATATTGTGTGCGGGTAACTTTAACTTTGAAAGATGGTCGTTGGATGAGGCGAATCCGATGGTCCAAAGATGGAAAATTTGAGCACTACTGGCCATTGGATATCATCTAGATTCCACCAGATTTCGCCACATGTATAATCTAGAAGACTCCATGGTTGAACTTAAGCATAATGCACAAACATCAAAACACAAGCACTTCTTATTTATTCCAGAATCTTCCTATCAGAATTGCCCAAATGTTTTTCTACATGATTTGCCATTATTTGTTTTTTACTTTATGTCTTATGACGCACAATTCCATGAATCTTAAAATAGATTAGCTTTCTTATAAAAACTAGATTTTTTTGAGGAAGTCTTATAAAAACTAGATGATTTTGAATGAAATGAACTATAAGAATTAAACGAATATCTACATCATGCATATATGACTCAAAGCTTGCATGCTATAATGTGGTATTTATTCATAATTTGGTTGCCAAATCTCATGCATGCAATGCGCGTGTTGTTGGGGAACGTTGCAGAAAACAAAAAAAATTCCTACGTTTTCACCAAGATCCATCTATGAGTTCATCTAGCAACGAGTGATCGGATGCATCTACATACCTTTGTAGATCGCGGGCGGAAGCGTTCAAAGAACGGGGATGAAGGAGTCGTACTCGTCGTGATCCAAATCACCGGAGATCCTAGCACCAAACGGAAGGCACCTCCATGTTCAACACACGTACGGTCAGCGTGACATCTCCTCCTTCTTGACCCAGCAAGGGGAAGGAGAGGTTGATGAAGATCCAGCAGCACGACGGCGTGGTGGTGGATGCAGCAGTCACCGCAGCAGGGCTTCGCCGAGCTTCTGCGAGAGGGAGAGGTGTAGCAGGGGAGAGGGAGGCGCCAAGGCTTCAGGGTGCGGCTACCCTCCCTCCGCCCCCCCTTTATATAGGCCCCCTAGGGGGGTGCGCCGGCCCTAGGAGATGGGATCTCCTAGGGGGGGCGGCGGCCAAGGGGGTGGAGTGCCCCCCAAGGCAAGTGGAGGCGCCCCCTCCCCTAGGGTTCCCAACCCTAGGCGCATGGGAGGCCCAAAGGGGGGAGCGCACCAGCCCACTATGGGCTGGTTCCCTCCCCACTTCAGCCCATGGGGCCCTCCGGGATGGGTGGCCCCACCCGGTGGACCCCCGGGACCCTTCCGGTGGTCCCAGTACAATACCGTTGACCCCCGAAACTCTCCCGATGGCCGAAACTGCACTTCCTATATATAATTCTTCACCTCTGGACCATTCCGGAACTCCTAGTGACGTCTGGGATCTCATCCGGGACTCCGAACAACTTTCGGGTTACTGCATACTCATATCTCTACAACCCTAGCGTCACCGAACCTTAAGTGTGTAGACCCTACGGGTTCGGGAGACATGTAGACATGACCGAGACGACTCTCCGGTCAATAACCAACAGCGGGATCTGGATACCCATGTTGGCTCCCACATGATCCTCGATGATCTCATCGGATGAACCACGATGTCGAGGATTCAAGCAACCCTGTATACAATTCCCTTTGTCAATCGGTACGTTACTTGCCCGAGATTCGATCATCGGTATCCCAATACCTCGTTCAATCTCGTTACCGGCAAGTCACTTTACTCGTACCGTAATGCATGATCCCGTGACCAGACACTTGGTCACTTTGAGCTCATTATGATGATGCATTACCGAGTGGGCCCAGAGATACCTCTCCATCATATGGAGTGACAAATCCCAGTCTTGATCCGTGTCAACCCAACAGACACTTTCGGAGATACCCGTAGTATACCTTTATAGTCACCCAGTTACGTTGTGATGTTTGGTACACCCAAAGCACTCCTACGGTATCCGGGAGTTACACGATCTCATGGTCTAAGGAAAAGATACTTGACATTGGAAAAACTCTAGCAAACGAACTATACGATCTTGTGCTATGTTTAGGATTGGGTCTTGTCCATCACATCATTCTCCTAATGATGTGATCTCGTTATCAATGACATCCAATGTCCATAGTCAGGAAACCATGACTATCCGTTGATCAACGAGCTAGTCAGCTAGAGGCTTACTAGGGACATGTTGGTGTCTATGCATTCACACATGTATTACGATTTCCGGATAACACAATTATAGCATGAATAAAAGACAATTATCATGAACAAGGAAATATAATAATAATCCTTTTATTATTGCCTCTAGGGCATATTTCCAACAGTCTCCCACTTGCACTAGAGTCAATAATCTAGTTACATTGTGATGAATCGAACACCCATAGAGTTCTGGTGTTGATCATGTTTTGCCCTAGGGAGAGGTTTAGTCAACGGATCTGCTACATTTAGGTCCGTATGTACTTTATAAATCTCTATGTCTCCATTTTGAACATTTTCACGAATGGAGTTGAAGCGACGCTTGATATGCCTGGTCTTCTTGTGAAACCTGGGCTCCTTGGCAAGTGCAATAGCTCCAGTGTTGTCACAGAAGAGTTTGATCGGCCCCGATGCATTGGGTATGACTCCTAGGTCGGTGATGAACTCCTTCACCCAAATTGCTTCATGTGCTACCTCCGAGGCTGCCATGTACTCCGCTTCACATGTAGATCCCGCCACGACACTCTGCTTGCAGCTGCACCAGCTTACTGCTCCACCATTCAACATATACACGTATCCAGTTTGTGACTTAGAGTCATCCAGATCTGTGTCGAAGCTAGCGTCGACGTAACCCTTTACGACGATCTCTTCGTCACCTCCATAAACGAGAAACATGTCCTTAGTCCTTTGCAGGTATTTCAGGATATTCTTGACCGCTGTCCAGTGTTCCTTGCCGGGATTACTTTGGTACCTTCCTACCAAACTTACGGCAAGGTTTACATCAGGCCTGGTACATAGCATGGCATACATAATAGACCCTATGGCTGAGGCATAGGGGATGACACTCATCTCTTCTATATCTTCTGCCGTGGTCGGACATTAAGCTGAGCTCAATTTCACACCTTGCAGCACAGGCAAGAACCCCTTCTTAGACTGATCCATATTGAACTTCTTCAATATCTTATCAAGGTATGTGCTTTGTGAAATACCTATGAGGCGTCTTGATCTATCTCTATAGATCTTGATGCCTAATATATAAGCAGCTTCTCCAAGGTCCTTCATTGAAAAACTTTTATTCAAGTAGGCCTTAATGCTGTCCAAAAGTTCTATATCATTTCCCATCAAAAGTATGTCATCTACATATAATATGATAAATGCTACAGAGCTCCCACTCACTTTCTTGTAAACGCAGGCTTCTCCATAAGTCTGCATAAACCCAAACGCTTTGATCATCTCATCAAAGCGAATGTTCCAACTCCGAGATGCTTGCACCAGCCCATAAATCGAGCGTTGGAGCTTGCACACCTTGTCAGCATTCTTAGGATCGACAAAACCTTCCGGCTGCATCATATACAATTCTTCCTTAAGGAAACCATTAAGGAATGCCGTTTTGACGTCCATTTGCCATATCTCATAATCATAGAATGCTGCAATTGCTAACATGATTCAGACGGACTTCAGCTTTGCTACGGGTGAGAAAGTCTCATCGTAGTCAACCCCTTGAACTTGTTGATAACCCTTAGCGACAAACCGAGCTTTATAGATGGTCACATTACCATCCGCGTCTGTCTTCTTCTTAAAGATCCATTTATTTTCTATGGCTCGCCGATCATCGGGCAAGTCAGTCAAAGTCCATACTTCGTTTTCATACATGGATCCTATCTCGGATTTCATGGCTTCCAGCCATTTGTCGGAATCCGGGCCCGCCATCGCGTCTTCATAGTTCGAAGGTTCACCGTTGTCTAACAACATGATTTCCAAGACAGGGTTGCCGTACCACTCTGGTGCGGAACGTGTCCTTGTGGACCTTCGAAGTTCAGTAGGAGCTTGATCAGAAGTGTCTTGATCATCATCATTAACTTCCTCTCTAATTGGTGCAGGCACCACAGGAACATTTTCCTGAGCTGCGCTACTCTCTGCTTCAAGAGGCAGTACTTCATCAAGCTCTACTTTCCTCCCACTTACTTCTTTCGAGAGAAACTCCTTCTGTAGAAAGGATCCATTCTTGGCAACAAAGATCTTGCCTTCGGATCTGAGGTAGAAGGTATACCCAATAGTTTCTTTAGGGTATCCTATGAAGACGCATTTTTCTGACTTGGGTTCAAGCTTTTCAGGTTGAAGTTTCTTGACATAGGCATCGCATCCCCAAACTTTTAGAAACGACAGCTTAGGTTTCTTCCCAAACCACAATTCATACGGTGTCGTCTCAACGGATTTCGACGGTGCCCTATTTAAAGTGAATACGGCAGTCTCTAAAGCATAGCCCCAAAATGATAGCGGTAAATCGGTAAGATACATCATAGATCGCACCTGTCGGTGTCAAAACCGGCGGATCTCGGCTAGGGGGTCCCAAACTGTGCGTCTTTGCCGGATGGTAACAGGAGGCAGGGAACACGATGTTTTACCCAGGTTCGGGCCCTCTTGATGGAGGTAAAACCCTACGTCCTGCTTGATTAATATTGATGATATGGGTAGTACAAGAGTAGATCTACCACGAGATCAAGGAGGCTAAACCCTAGAAGCTAGCCTATGGTATGGTTGTTGTGTATGGAGTTGATTGCCTACGGACTACAACCCTCCGGTTTATATAGACACCGGATAGGGTTAGGGTTACACAGAGTCGGTTACAATGGTAGGAGATCTTGAATATCCGCATCGCCAAGCTTGCCTTCCACGCCAAGGAAAGTCCCATCCGGACACAAGACGAAGTCTTCAATCTTGTATCTTCATAGTCCAGGAGTCCGCCTGAAGGTATAGTCCGGCTACCCGAACACCCCCTAATCCAGGACTCCCTCAGTAGCCCCTGAACCAGGCTTCAATGACGACGAGTCCGGCGCGCAAATTGTCTTCGGCATTGCAAGGCGGGTTCCTCCTCCAAGTCCTTCATAGAAGATTGTAAACACCAAGAGTAGTGTCCGGCTCTGCAAAATAAGCTTCCACATATTGCCATAGAGAGAATAATATTAACACAAATCAAATCTGCTGACGTATTCCGCAGCGCGTCATCACACTACAGCCAAGTCCTTTACTCGAATCGTTTTTATTTTTCCACCTCAGCATGTTTTGCGAGGCGGTTTCCTTGGCACATCTTGTCAAAGCAGAGATCGTGTACCCCCTTCATGGGATTCTCATCAATATGGACGTGGGTAATCCAATCGCGCCACTTATCACGGCGCTTGGGAGGCAAGCGAGTTTTACCAGGCAGGTGGGGACGCACAACCGCATCCGCCCATATAAGGGGATAAGGATCCACCTTTTTACCTACGCCTTCTTCCTCCTTTGCCTATCCATCTCCTGCGCACTCGAGCTCCAGCGCCCAAGCCCGCACTTCCCACCTCAACCTTCTCCAGCAATGTCTGGAGCGGGAGGCAAGTGGATGGTCTCCTCCGTCACGGAGGGCCATGTCAAAAAGCTAAGGAAGGCCGGATACTTGTCCAAAGACATCGCGCACCGACTTCTCGAGGAGGGGCAGCTTCTCCCCACCCCAAGGCCCCATGAGAGGGTAGTATTCCTTCCCCACTTCCTCCGTGGACTGGGTTTTCCACTCCACCCATTTGTCCGGGGGCTCATGTTTTACTATGGCCTGGATTTCCACGATCTGGCCCCGAACTTCGTCCTCAACATCTCGGCGTTTATCGTCGTGTGCGAGGCTTTCCTCCGCATCCGCCCCCATTTCGGCCTCTAGCTCAAGACCTTCAATGTCAAGCCCAAGGTGGTGCGTGATAGCCAGGCGGAGTGCGGAGGCGCCATGGCGGGCAAGATGGCCAACGTCCTATGGCTCGAGGGCTCCTTCGTGGAGACCCTCAAGGGGTGGCAATCGTGGTGGTTTTACATCACCGAGCCGCGCGATCCGAAATGGATCGCAGCCCCCGAGTTCCGATCCAGACCCCCCACGCGGCTTATGTCCTGGAAAGAGACGAGCCTGTCGTGGGGCGATGAAAAAGAGGTGACCGGACTGCAGACATGCATCCAGTCCCTGGTGAGCAAGCCAATCAAGCTCGTCAATGTAGTCCAGGTTATGCTCGTCCGCCGGATCCTCCCGTGTCAACAACGGGACTTTAATCTATGGGAGTTCGACCCGGCGCAGCACCAAACCCTTAACAGGCTCTTCGACACGACGTATGAAGACGTCTGGAAGGTGCTAACCAAAGGCGCCAAGGCTCCCACATCCGCTTCCGAGGACCGCGGATACAGCTCGCGGCGTCACGCTAGCGAGGTTAGCTATTTTCACCTTTTACAGGATGTTAAGTGTTTTCATAGTCTGACTCTATGCGGGATCTAAACTCCCTCACCTTTGACAGGCTTGGCAGGCGCAATCCGGATCGATCAACTGTCCGGCTCCCTTGCCCGAAGACCCAGCCCCTGCTCTCCTAGTGAAGCTGCTGGTTCCGGCGCCTTATGTGGTGCCGGAGAAGAAGGCCAAGAAGAAGAAGGCCACGGGGACTCGAAAGAGTGCCCGTAATGTGGTGGTGTCGGACTCGCCATCCGACGAGTCCGAGACGCTCTCCTCCCGTGAGAACGTGGAGGAGGAAGAAAAAAACTCTCCCCCTCCAGCGGGGGGAGGAAAGAAAAGGAAGGCCGCCCCAGCGGGGGAGGCCGAATGGTCCAGGAAGAGGAAGACCCCTCCGCCGAACTACTCCCTCGACGCCGAAGAGGACGAAGAGGAGTGGCCAGATAGGGCCAAGCGTCTGGCGAAATCGTAAGTATTCGGATATTAGAGTAACTCATGACGTTCCTTTGTCGCACAACTTTCCCTAATGTCGAACATAATTATGCAGCCCGCCCCGGGCCGAACTCAATGAGTCGTCGAGCGGCTCCCTGGATTCATCGGACGTGAACTCAGTTCCGCCCGTTGTCTCCCCCCGCACTGCGACGACGCCGAAGTGGCGTCGCAACAAGCTCCGGGGCAGGAGGAGGTGGTCCTGGAGGAGCCGCAAGGCGACCTCCCAGATCCCAGGAGTAAAGGGGACAAGACCCCCCAGGGCTCCAAGTCCGGCTTTGTGCCGGACACCGCGCCGGAATCTTCAACAGTTCCGGACCGCGGTAGGTGAACTCCTTCCAAGAGGAGCAAGCCTTCTGAGCCGGCGGCCTCCGTCCAACCAGAGGTGCCGGACAATCTGCTTGAGGTGCTTGACGGCGCCTCCATCGACGGGGAGCACCGTACTATTATGAGTACGGTGATCCAGAAAGTTCAGTCCTCCAAGAGCGGACTGACTGAAGCTTGCGCTAGCCTTCTAACAGGCTTCAAAGTAAGTAAACATATATAAAAATAGTACCGCATAGACAGTAGCCCCTGATGCTCTATTTGGCGTTCGGAAAGAAAAGCCGAATAGATGATCTAGTAAATTTCGCAGGAGTCTAACAATAAAGAGTCAATATGCGTGTGCAGGCTTTGCTGCTATCCACCGCCGCACTGACTGCGGAGGTGGGTGTCCTGAAACAAGACCTCAAGCGGACCGAGCAAGAGCTCGGCCTTGCCAAGCGGCAGCTTGAGGAAAAAGAAGGTAGAAAATACCTTACAGAAAAAGTGCCTATAGAGAGGCGTGATTGCAAAAAATAACAGGATTGCACTACTTATTATAGGGGCCACGACTGAGGTGGCGACCCTCAAGCAGGCGCTGTCCGAGGCCGAAAAGAAAAAGGCCGCGGAGTGCACCGAGCGAGAGAAACTTGGGGCTCAGGTCGGCGAGGTGCAGCAAGAGCTTCAGGCTCTCATGAAAAAGCATGAGAGTTTGGAGCTTGAGTCAAAGACCCAAGCGTCCGAGCTCACGGCGGCCCTTGAGACTACCAAGTCTGCCAAGGCCGAAGCCCGAAAGGCCCTCCAAGAGTTGGAGGAGATGAAGAAGATAGCAGCGGGTAAGGCATTCTTTATGCAAAGCAGAAATATAAAAGTAAACTACTTGTTACTTACCCAAATCCGGAGTTCTCCAGGGGCATTCACAGATCTTCCCCGCAGCGTATCCAACGCCGCCGCATTCTACCAAGTTGAAGAGGTTAGCTCGACGGAGAAGGTGTTCTGGTCTCAGTATGCCGAGGCCGGACACCCTGTGCCCTTGAGCGACCAACTGAAACAGCTGGTCGAGCTCCACAAGGCGGCCAAACAGGCCATGAAGGGCTTCATAGTTCGGCTGTGGCCTGGAGAGGCCCTGCCTGGGAGCTACTTCGGGCTGGTGCGGCGGCTGGTGGAGGACTGTCCAAGGCTCGAGGTCATCAAGCGCTCCGTCTGCATCGAAGGTGCCCGTCGGGCCCTTGCCCGTGCAAAGGTGCACTAGGGTAAGCTGGACGGTGAGAAGCTTGTGAAGGACGGGCCGCCGCCGAGGAAGGAGCATCGCAAGCCCGAGAACTATTACAAGGATGTTCTTGCGGGTGCCCGCCTTGTGGCGGATGAATGTACCAAGGATGTAATTTTTGAATAAACTCGCTCGTTTTTATCCTGTGCGCTGAAAACTTGGTCATAGGCGCTTATGCAATGCTTATTGAATTTAAAATATTATTTTCTGTGCGGCCGTTTATCAAAAATTGAGAGATGACCAGTCGTCGGCTTCTGCCCCCATGCCACTAGTGCTGGGGTGTTCGGGATAAACCTGAGCGCTCTTTTTCCCATAGTTGGGTCCTTCGAGGGAGGCGCTCAGCACAACAAACCAGGCAATCGGACTATAATGCTTGAACAGTCTCACTTAGCCATAGAACTTTATAATTTTAATTTTCGGTGAAGCCCCTAGTTCGGAAGACCGAGTTCGGGGCGCTATCCACGCCTTGGCCGGACAAATCCGGCTCCTCGCTTGAAGCGGCATAAGTCTTTAGGGACTCGAAAAACCTCTCGAACAGCGACCGGTCTCTCGCCTCATCATGACAGTCAGTTTTAGCTTTCTCCACTGAGGTGCTTAACCCAGCTCAACCGGGGCACAATCGCAGTGGTTCTCCTAGTGCTACCTTAGCCGATATAGCGGAACGTAAGGCACCAAAACATAGGAGCCGGGCAAACCCAACTATTGACCCAAATCATGATTCGGAGCCGATGCATATAGTGCTATAAGTTCGGGGTGCCGCACTTGTGAAAGCGTACAGACTTCTCACACCATATTAAAGGGTACTGAAGCCCCTGGCGTACTTGCCGTACCACAGTGTACGGGTGCAACATGTCATTAATGAACATATATAAAAGAGAGTAATGCAGAAAATAGACAAAAGCTATGCAATGTTTATAGAGAGGCTATTTATCAAAGCCGAACGATACAAATAGTGCGGTAAGCAAAAGATATTGGACTATTCAGTATGTCCTGACCAGGGGCAGGCCGCGAAATTGTATTTAAAACAGGTATACCGCTCGTAATAGAGACCACCTTGGAGTTCCATAATGCGGCATGGCTTGTCTGCCTCCCTGGATCTTGCATCATTTGTGCGGCAGTCGAATTGCCGAACAGGTCGTCCGAAGTATGGAGTCCTGAAAGTAAGAAAAAATTAAAAAAGAATCCAGCAGCCCCTAGTACGTTTTAAGCCGTATTTTGGGCGTGCCGTTATTGTGCCCCTTCCCCTGTGCCCATGGTATTTCAAGGGCGTAGTTATGTACGTGAGGTACTGGTTTCGCTATGTCGCGAAGGCTGGTGTTGGGGCCGCATTGCTATGCTTGCTCAGAGTGTGCCAGGCGGTCCTGCTGTGGGTTACTGCGGGCGCGCTTGGCAATGTCTGGCTTTTTAATGGCCGGACTGGAGAATTTCCTGAGAAGGCTACTTTGTACCTCCGCAGCGAGAGCCGCCGTATGCTCCTCCGTATGGAGGGAGCGTTCGGTGTTTCCGTTGACCGTAATTACTCCTCGAGGGCCTGGCATCTTGAGCTTGAGATATGCGTACTGCGGCACCGCATTGAATTTTGCAAATGCGGTTCGTCCGAGCAGGGCGTGATAGCCACTGCGAAACGGGACTATATCGAAGATTAACTCTTTGCTTCGGAAATTGTCCAGGGATCCGAAGACCACGTCAAGTGTTACTGAGCCTGTACAGTTGGCTTCTACACCTGGTATAACGCCTTTAAAGGTCGTTCTTGTGGGCTTAATCCTTGAGGGATCTATGCCCATTTTCCACACAGTATCCTGATAAAGTAGGTTCAGGCTACTACCGCCGTCCATGAGGACTCTTGTGAGATGAAATCCGTTGATGATTAGGTCGAGAACCAATGCGGCGAAGCCGCCATGACGGATGCTAGTGGGATGGTCCCTTCGACCAAAAGTGATCGGGCAGGAGGACCATGGGTTGAACTTTGGGGCGACTGGCTCCATCGCATATACGTCCCGTAGCACACGCTTCCGCTCCCTCTTGGGAATGTGGGTTGCGTATATCATGTTCACCGTTCGCACTTGTGGGGGAAAGCCCTTCTGTCCATTTTTGTTCGGCGGCTTGGGCTCCTCGTCGTCGCTGTGCAGCCCCTTGTCTCTGTTTTCGGCCCTTAACTTGCCTGCCTGCTTGAACACCCAACAATACCTATTAGTGTGATTGGCTGGCCTTTTGGGGGTGCCATGTATCTGGCACAAGCGATCGAGTATTCGGTCCAAACTGGACGGGCCCTGGGTATTCTTTTTGAATGGCTTTTTCCACTGACCGGATTTATAGCCTTTGAATCCAGCATTGACTGCCGTGTCTTCATTGCTGTCGCTGTTAACACGGTGTTTTTGCTTATTCCGACGTGTCCTGCCACTTTTGTCCTTGGTATCCGAATTACCAGGGTTCTTTGATAAGTTGTTACTGCGAGCTAGCCAGCTGTCTTCTCCCGTGCAAAAGCGGGTCATGAGTGTCGTGAGGGCTGCCATGGATTTCGGCTTTTCCTGTCCCAGGTGACGGGCAAGCCACTCATCGCGGATGTTATGCTTGAAGGCTGCTAGGGCCTCTGCGTCCGGACAGTCAACTATCTGGTTTTTCTTTGTTAGGAACCGTGTCCAGAATTGTCTGGCCGATTCTTCTGGCTGCTGAATTATGTGGCTTAAGTCATCGGCATCCGGCGGTCGCACGTAAGTGCCCTGGAAGTTGTCGAGGAATGCGGCTTCCAGGTCCTCCCAAGAACCGATTGAGTCTGCTGGCAAGCTGTTAAGCCAATGCCGGGCCGGTCTTTTAAGTTTGAGCGGGAGGTATTTGATGGCGTGTAGATCATCGCCGCGTGCCATGTGGATGTGAAGGAGATAATCCTCGATCCATACCGCCGGGTCTGTTGTGCCATCGTATGATTCGATGTTTACGGGTTTGAAACCCTCTGGGATTTTATGATCCATAACTTCATTCGTGAAGCATAGCGGGTGTGCGGCGCCTCTGTACTGGGCTATATCACGACGCAGCTCGGAAGAGCTATGTCTGTTGTGTTCGGCCCGGCCGGATTTGTTGTATCCGGAGTGAAGATCATTGTCACATGCCGTAGGGCGCCTGCGTGATTCGTAGATCGATCTTGTTTGTCTTGCCTTATCCTCCAGTATGTCTCGCAGGTCGGGCGCATTTTCCCGTGCCTTAGTTGAGCGGCGTTGGGGCATGGCTTGGGTGGAGGGCCGAGAGGCCTCTCTGTCGCGGCCGCGAGGTGGCCGGTCTGCCATATCATGCGCTGGTGATGTAGGTGCTTCCTCCTCTGATTGGGGTAGCGGCCTGCGCTTCGGGTAACTCTTGGAGGGGCGTTCGAGTTTATACTCTTCGGCCGCAAGGACTTCAGTCCATCTGTCAGCTAGCAAATCTTGGGCAGCTCTAAGATGTTGCTGCTTTTTCTTGAGGCTGCTTGCCGTGGCTAAAAGCCTGCATTTAAAACGCTCTTGTTCGGCGGGGTTTGATGGTATGATGAATTCATCGTCATCGAGGCTTGCCTCGTCTTCGGAGGGAGGCGTATAGTTATCATCCTCGACCTCTCGGTCTGCTGCTCTCTCATGAGGGCTGTCTTCTCCATCTTCTTGTGCCGAATCTTGCTGAGGTGGGTGTTCTTCGGCGCTATCCTGGGTAGTATTATCTCCCATGCCGGAATCACCGTTTTTGTTTTGGTGGGATTTAGAGCGGCGCCGCTGACGCCGGCGCTTTGGCTGTTTCTTGGGGGCGTCATCCCCCACTGTTCCATCGCCATCTCCATCTTTTGGAGTGTCCACCATATATATGTCATATGATGAGGTGGCCTTCCAGCGCCCTACAGGTGCTGGTTCCTGTTCGTCTCCTACATCGTCGTCCATGCCGTCGATATCTTCGGAGCTGAAGTCAAGCATGTCGGTTAGATCGTCGACAGTGGCTACAAAGTGGGTGGTGGGTGGGCTTTGAATTTCCTCATCGTCCGTATTCCACCCTCGCTGACCGTAGTCCGGCCAGGGCTCTCCTGATAAAGAGAGAGACTTAAGAGAATTCAGGATGTCGCCAAAAGGCGAATGCTGAAAGATGTCTGCGGCGGTGAACTCCATTATCGGCGCCCAATCGGATTCGATTGGCAGGGGCGCGGGGGGTTCGGAGTCCGGGGAGGAGTCCGGATCCTCGGAGTCACGGGTAGTGCAGAGTGCAGGGCTAGCGTTCGGCTCGATCGCCTCTGAGATCGCAGCCCCTGAGGCAGTGTCCAATCGCTGATCCTCGATCGGCACGGTAGGCTCCGAATCAATGGTCGAAACCGATGCGTATGCGGCCTCCAAGGCGCTGTTCGGCGGCAGAGCTATATCATGCCCACCGAGACAGTGTGGCGCGCTTGGCTGTGGCTCGAATCCGTCGAAGATCAAGTCCCCGTGGATGTTAGCTGTGTAGTTTAGGCTTCCAAACCTGACCTGATGGCCAGGGGCGTAGCTTTCGATCTGCTCCAGGTGGCCGAGCGAATTGGCCCGCAGAGCGAAGCCACCGAAGATGAAGATCTGTCCGGGGAGCAAAGTCTCACCCTGGACTGCATCGTTGTTGATGATCAAAGGAGCCATCGGGCCTAAAGGCGACGACACAGAGGAACTCTGAATGAAAGCACCAATGTCGGTGTCAAAACCGGCGGTTCTCGGGTAGGGGGTCCCGAACTGTGCGTCTAGGCCGGATGGTAACAGGAGGCAGGGAACACGATGTTTTACCCAGGTTCGGGCCCTCTTGATGGAGGTAAAACCCTATGTCCTGCTTGATTAATATTGATGATATGGGTAGTACAAGAGTAGATCTACCACGAGATCAAGGAGGCTAAACCCTAGAAGCTAGCCTATGGTATGATTGTTGTGTATGGAGTTGATTGCCTACGGACTACAACCCTTCGGTTTATATAGACACCGAATAGGGTTAGGGTTACACAGAGTCGGTTACAATGGTAGGAGATCTTGAATATCCGCATCACCAAGCTTGCCTTCCACGCCAAGGAAAGTCCCATCCGGACACGGGACGAAGTCTTCAATCTTGTATCTTCATAGTCCAGGAGTCCGGTTGAAGGTATAGTCTGGCTACCCGAACACCCCCTAATCCAGGACTCCCTCAGCACCATATCTAATAGAGTGCGATTACGACATTCGGACAAACCATTACGCTGAGGTGTTCCAGGCGGCGTCAGTTGTGAAACTATTCCACATTTTCTTAAGTGTGTGCCAAATTCGTGACTCAAGTATTCTCCCCCACGATCTGATCGCAAGAACTTGATTTTCCTGTCACGTTGATTCTCAACCTCACTCTGAAATTCCTTGAACTTTTCGGGCGGCGGGGGGCTGCTGTTTGGCCGATGGTGGCTGGCGGTTCAGGGGGTGGAGGTTGAAGATGAACCGCAGGCCCTTGATTTCGTATCCAACGGCTGCAAAATCGACTGACCAGAGATGAAAAAGTCAGTCCACCGACGTGTAGCCTCACCTTGCTAGTGCGTTCAGTTTCGACAGCAAAATTCAGTTTCGACAACAAAATTCAGTTTTGACAGTTAAGTTCAGTTTCGACAGTTAAGTTCAATTTCTTAAGTTAAATTCAGTTTCGACGGTTAAGTTCAGAGATGAGCGGCTGATGTATTTTACATCTAGCACTTTGTGGTTATGTATTTTACGTCATGTATTGGAGATGCTATTTGAATTCCATGCAGGTTAACGTTGTTCGTTGTCTCTCTTGTCCTGCTTCAGCCTCGGCGTCGTACAACTCACCGGAGCTGCTCCAACGACGAAACCCTCCATCATAGTGGAGAAGTACCTCGGGCTCCATCTCCAAACGCCTAAGATCTTCTTCCCCTCCTCCGACAGCCAAGTCAGCTGGAGCATCCTCACCGGCCAACCCAATCACGCTGAGATCGACATGGCTTCGCTAAAGAGGTTGTACACTTGTTGCATCTCTTTTTACTCTACATGTTATATATATTGTCCACTGAGCACTCGTAGTAACGGGAAATACGATTATTTTATCCTACTATATGACAAGCAGTGAGGTACCAGGCAACTTAACTATCTGTGATGGACTCTCTTGAACGCCATCATTATTTATCTCTGCGTGTTTGAGCTGTGCATTTGTCGATGGGCCCGGGAGTTGAGCTAGTATGGCAGTGGCCTGGGTCCAAAGTAATAGAAGTAGCACAAAAACATTTTTTAGTGTAGGATTTTCCTTGCTCAAGCCTGCCTACTAGAATCGCCAGTGCTTGAAAGGAAAAGTGAATGAAAAACATCAGAATTGGAAAGTTTCCTATGGTACTACTTTTCATGAATTTGGTGCAAAGGAATGGAGCAAAGGAAAACTGTAGGATTTGTTCCTTTAGTGTCTACTTGAAAGAAAAATCGTAGGAATTCTAATTTCCACTTCTCCTCCTTTTCATATTCCTATTCATCAAGCACAAGACTAAGAGATAGTAGCATAATAGCATTATAACCATACATTTTCTTCTGGTTTGATTTAATCTCACCATGCTTTTTTGGATCCTGTGATCTTCCAATTGTTGTGAATCAAACACCCAGATTGGCTGAAATCCTGTGTTTTTAAATTCTCTATTGTGCACGTGCATTCCTATCCTATTCCTGTCTATTTCCTATCCCTGCATTGTTAGAATCCTCAAATTCAAACAAACCCTTACTCAATTACTTTTGTTACAGATATGTGTCAAAGAAAACCTTGTGTGGTTTGTCCTGCTCCTGCGGCGCTGTGTTCCACCCCAGCTCAGCTGCTCCAGACGGAAGGGTTCACCACAGTAGGGATCTGCTCTCCCGACTGTCTTTCGCCACCTCAGATCTTCTTCCCTGCCACCGGCAGCCACGGAAACTGCATAACCATCATCAACTGAGCAGATGACCTTGAGGACTACACAGGTCTGCAAGAGAGGTCACACTCTTCCATGTCTGCTTACGTTATGCGTCGCTTAATATGATGACATGCTACATTATCGTCGTTTTCACCTATTAGACTCTGAGTCAGGTCCAAACTAATGCTGAAACTTGAGTTTTTAAATGGTTGTGTGGTACATATTGGGGTAGCAATCAGTACTATCTGTCTACTATCTGGTTAATCTCCGGTGTCTACTATGAGTTTCATGTTGGGTGCAAACAAACATTAAAGGAGCCATTATCTGTATTTTTTAACTAAAGCTATTTTCTTCCTGCTATCATTGGTTTTGGGTCTATCCATAGTTTGCTACCATCACTCTGGATTTGTGCATGCACTCCTTACATAATCTCACTATGTTTTATTCCTATGCATGCCAGTTATTGTACACAATGGAACTGATCATGTAGAGCAAAAGAGATGAGCCTTGCATGGCAATAAAATTTCATGCAGACGTCGTTCCATGGTGGGCGCAAAGGCAGCCCCCCTCCACCCATTTCGGATCGTAATCAAGAGGAAGATAACTGTTCTGAGGGGGATTCAGAAGGAGAAGACCACTCCTATTTACCCCATGAGGTCTTCGCTCTAACTTGGCATGCTGATGTTAGTAATATCATGCATATGGTCCCTTGCATTGCTTACTATATACATTAAAGATGTCATCTGCTTAGTTTAGACATGCTTTGTGTCAATGCCATCTGTTTAGTTTCTTTATAGTATATGTGAATCATGCAATGCCATCATTTTTCAACAGGTTATATTTGTCAACAATTTTAGTACATGAGGTCAATGAGGTCAATGCCATGGTTAGCCAGACATCTTATATGTGAATTATATCATGCCATCATTTTTTATTACGTGTTAAATTTGTCAACAATTTTAGTACATTCAATTACTCTTCCTGTGCATCAGCCATTCGGCACGGTCATGGAAAAATCTGGAGTGGAAACAAGGTCTTCAGAGCAGACAATGCTACCTGCTGAAGCAGATATCTTGCTTGTTAACTCTTCAGAGGAGGATTCAGAGGCAGATGACCAGTCCTATTATCCCCCTGAGGTGTATGCTCAAACTTGGCAGGGTTATATTACTCATATAATGCATATGTTGTATTGCAATGCTTAGTTTTTACATCATATACACAATATTGAATGCCATCTCCTTAGTTGACACATCATATATGCGATTGCCCTCTGCTCACTTCCTTAGTATATAAATCATATATTTGAATTATGTCATGCCATGATGTTTACATAGACAACATGTATCTAAATTATGGCATGCCAACCCATTTTCTAAAGACATAATATAGTTATATCATCTCATCTTGTTTACATAGTCATCATATTTTAAATTATGCCATTCTATCCGTGAATGATATCATGCCATCATGTTTCCATCGACGACATGTTTGTGATTTATGGCATGCCAACCACTTTAATAGACACATCGTATAGTTGTATCATGTTATCTTGTTTACATAGTCATCATATTTTGAAGTATGTCATTCTATCCTGTTTAGTTAGCCATCATACATGTGAAATTGTGTCATGCTATCCTGTTTAATTAGCCATCATATATGTGAAATTATGTCCTGCTATTCTGTTTGCTTAGACAACATAAATGTGAATTATTTCATGCCCTGTTTTCTTCCCTACTATCCATTGCACCTGTCTATCTTACAATGTATGTACATTCAATTACTTTTCTTGTTTATCATCCATTTCAATTGGAGGGAGTGATGGCAGTATCTGTGGGAGTAAAAACACGGTCTTCAGAAAAGATCGTGCTACCTGTCGATGCAGATAGAACCACGGTTGTACTTGCCCAAGAACCAGCCCCACCACACATAACCCACACTCATGCAGATTGTACCCCTACCCAGTTGGACAGAGAACCAGCTACACCCTTTCTAACCCCAACCCCAGCAGATAGACACCTAGTTCCCGTTGACACAACACCGTCTCCACCACAGAGCACCCAAACACGAGCAGTTAGTAAGGCAACTACAGTGCCCAAATCATGAGGACCACCACTCCGAACCCGAAGTCAACACTTAAGGCAGAAGAAGAATTGTTCTCAGGTCAGGTTCCGTAGCTATGGTTCATACTACTTTGCTCTTGCATCACTGTATTTACGGATACCAACTAATTTCAAATTTAAAGGATGCAATTGAAACTCCAATGGCGCAACATGTATGTTTTAAACCTGTTTCTTCAATGTGTTTGGTTGTTTGCTATTGTAACTTGCTCTATGTTGATTTCAGTTTCAATTGAATAAACAGTTATGTTCTCATGCCATGCACATTACAAGTGTTGTTATTGCTATGTAGTTTCCCACACTTATATTCTGTCTATGCTGCTTTGTCTTAAATAGATATGATTCGAACTGTATCTATCTTGATTTGGCAACATAAACTAGAATGAATAGACCATACAGTAACCATACTACATAGATATATGTTTGTTTCATGTTGTTATCCTGTCCACCTTACTACTGAACTGGTTTACCAAAATGAGTTTCATATAGTACATTGTAAACCTAAGATGTGTTTGTTTGTTTCTCTTTTAGAACGCGGATAAAATATTGGAGAAGAGTACCCTGTTATGCAATGGTAAAGGAAGTAATGCAGATAAGGTTCAAGATAGTGAGACATCCCCGTTGGTCTCCAAGAAAGCTGATAAAAACTATATTGAAGACACTGAGACAACCCCAAAGTCCTGTCTTGATGTAGTGTTCGAGTTACTAGCTACCACTGCTGGCACCAGCTCTTCGAACTCGTTGCCTGAATCAGTTCGGCTTCTTGAGTCTCAACTTCAAGTTGAAAGACATCGATCAGATGTTATGCAACATGAGGCCGAAGGACTGAGGAAGTCCCTGCAGAATTCAGATGTATACTTTCTGGTGTAATAGCAAGCGCTGGAGGACTTAACCGCCAAACAAGAGAAAGTTAATAAGCTTGCTAAGCATCTTGCCAGCATTATGGGTACCCAAGATATTGTTTCTTGAGCTCTTCTGAAGTGGTTTCAGTTCTGGACTTGTTTTGCTGCGGCGTTTATATGCTGCTGTGTTCCCTATATTTGCACTAGCGGCGAACTTTGATGCCCAGTGGATGTAATATGTGTAATAGCCGTGATAGCCTAGTGTAAGTTGCTTGCTTATT
The DNA here is from genome assembly GCF_002162155.2 of Triticum dicoccoides. Classification (NCBI taxonomy): domain Eukaryota; kingdom Viridiplantae; phylum Streptophyta; class Magnoliopsida; order Poales; family Poaceae; genus Triticum; species Triticum dicoccoides. Next base: position 156,196,855 of record NC_041382.1, on the reverse strand, counting down.
TATTTCCTTGTTGTCTTGTCTATTTGTTTGCTTGTAGTCAGTGCAGTTCTTTTTCTGCGGTTTGCTAGTGGCTGCAATAACCTATTTTTTAAAACTAGGCCACAATAACCATGGGCTAATATTTACTGTAGTGACATTGGGCCTCCTACGGGCCGTAGAAATAGTGGGCCTTCTACGGGCCGTATAAACAGTGGGCCTTCGACGGGCCGTAGAAAAAATGGGCCTTCTACGGGTTGTAGAAACAATGGGCCTTCTATGGGTCGTATCATCAATGGGCCTTATACGGGCCGTATGATCGATTGGCCAAACATGGGCCAAACAGACCGAATTCTGGTCATAAATGGGCTAGAGTTGGAATCGTCCGTTCATGGGCCGACCATAACGGGCCATCGTTAATAGGCCGTATTTGATGATGCTATGAAAACGGCCCAACGTATTAACGGACCACAAACGGGCCGACTGTAACCACAGGCTGAATTTGGCCCACAAGCAGAAAATGACAGTAACGGGCCGTAAGTAAAAGAATGCTGGAAAATAGCCCAAGAATAACTGGGCTCTGAGAAGGCCGAAAGATAACATGGGCTAGAAATGGCCCAACGGAATTACGGGTCGTTAATGGGTATAAAGTGATACAATGTTCTTTACGGGCCAGTTTCACCACGGGCCGTTAATGGGTGTAAAGTGATACACTGTTCATTATAGGCCAGTTTCACCACGGGCCGTTAATAGGCCAAGAGCTACATAGGGCCTCATATGGGCCGAAAGACGTCATGGGCCATACATGGGCCAGAAGTGAATTCAAGCTGGAATCATATTGGATGGCCCAGATGACGCTATTGGGCCTAATTCGAATAGGGCGTAACGGGCCTTGGGTTAGCGGGCTGTAAATGGGCTATATGCGAACAGGCCATTAACAGGCTTTCCATGGGCCGGCCCGCCACCTTTTGACCAAGTTAAACGGGCCGGCCTTTTCACAGAATGGGCCTCTGTTGGGCCGTGCCACGTGTCGACATATCATAGGCGCCTTCTGTCCAATGAGTGGATCACATCTGTCCCAGCGATGAGCCGACACGTGTTTCCTCCAGCCAATGATGATTTTACACGTGGAAAATCCCCATTGGTCGGGGCTGTTAACGGGTTATCGGATCCAAAACCCGACCCGATAGCTTAACGGCGTTCCATTACGGTGGATGCCACGTGTCGGTCACCCTTGACGAAAGCACTTCTGTGACGCACGATTTATCGTCATGGAAGTGGACACTTGCGTGATGACAATTTTGGTAATGTCATGGAACACTTCTACGACAGCACAGGTATGACTATCTTGATTCTGTCATAAAATCGTCATGGATGTACATGCATGACAGAAAATGCGACCTACTGTGACAAACATGTATCATCACAGAAGTGTATTTTTTTTGTAGTGTGGTCGCGATGGGTTCCAAGGCAGATCGACGGGCAGACAAGCGGCCTCTGCCACCTCTCGATTCGCCGGAGGAGTGGCTCCGCGAGCGGGAGCTTTGGGTGAAGGCCAAGGCGCAAGGTGCGAAGCTCGGTAGTGAGCGGGAGGCTGGGGGCCGCCGCCGCCATGGTGGATCAAGGAGCAGGAGCGCAAGAAGAGCAAGAAGGAGGAGCACAAGAAGAGGGGGCTCGAGCTCAAGTGCAAGGAGGAGGAGCACCCGCATTGCGGCGACCGCGTCGGTGACCCCTTCACCATGTAGAGGAAGAAGTTCAAGTCCTCGGGGGCGTTGCCTCCAAGCCTCTGGCAGCGCTTTCGGCAGGTCCTTCCTCCTCCAAGGACACGGCGGTAGAGCCCATTCCGTTCGAGGAGGCAGACGGCCCGTAGTGTTTCAAGTGCGGGCGTGCGGGGCACTTCTAGAGCGCTTGCAAGTTCAAGCCGCTTTGCGTGGTCTGCAGCCCGGAAGGTCACACCTCTGCCCATTGCCACTCCCACGGCAAGCCCCTCCTGCTTCAGACCATGGGCCACGCCATCCCAGGGGAGGGTTTCTTCTGTCTCCAGTTCGCCGACGACGTGGAAGAGGGCCAATAGAGCTTGTTCGGGACCAACGCCGCTATTCTCTCTGCAGCCCCGGTGAGGGAGTCCTGGATTAGGGGGTCTTCGGACAACCGGACTATCTCCATTGGCCAGACTGTTATACTATGAAGATACAAGATTGAAGACTTCGTCTCGTGTTCGGATGTGACTCTACTTGGCGTGGAAGGCAAGCTAGGAAATACGGATATGGATATCTCCTCCTTTGTAACCGACCTTGTGTAACCCTAACCCTCTCCGGTGTCTATATAAACCGAAGGGTTTTAGTCCGTAGGACAACAATCACAACATACAATCATACCATAGGCTAGCTTCTAGGGTTTAGCCTCTCTGATCTCGTGGTAGATCTACTCTTGTACTACCCATATCATCAATATTAATCAAGCAGGACGTAGGGTTTTACCTCCATAAAGAGGGCCCGAACCTGGGTAAAACATCATGTCCCCTGCCTCCTGTTACCATCCGGCCTAGACGCATAGTTCGGGGCCCCCTACCCGAGATCCACCAGTTTTGACACCGACATTGGTGCTTTCATTGAGAGTTCCTCTGAGTCATCGTCGTTAGGCTTGATGGCTCCTACTATCATCGATAGCGATGCGGTCCAGGGTGAGACTTTTCTCCCCGGACAGATCTTCGTATTCGGCGGCTTTGCACTGTGGGCTAATTCGCTTGGCCATCTGGAGCAGATTGAAAGCTATGCCCTGGCCATCAGGTCAGATTTGGACGTGTGAACAACACGGCCGACATCCGCGGAGACTTGATCTTCGACGGATTCGAGCCACAGCCGGGCGCGCCGCACTGTCGCGATGGGTATGACCTAGCTCTGCCGCCGAACAGTACCCCAGAGGCCGCGCCCGCATCAGCTCTGACCCTTAGTTCGGAGCCAATTGCGCCAATCGAGGACGGGTGGTTAGACAACGCCTCAGGGGCTGCAGTCTCAACGATGATCGAGCCGAACACCTACCTAACCCTCTGCGCTGCCCTTGACTCCAAGGTGCCGGACTCTTTCTCGGACTCCGAACCATCCGAGCCCCTGCCAATCGAATCTGATTAGGCGCCGATCATGGAATTCACCGCCGCAGATATCTTTCAGCACTCGCCCTTCGACGACATTCTGAATTCACTAAGGTCTCTCTCTTTGTCAGGAGAGCCCTGGCCGGGTTATGGCCAACAGGAGTGGGATGCGGACGACGAAGAAATTCTACACCCACCCACCACCCACTTTGTAGCCACTGTCGATGATTTAACCAACATGCTCGACTTCGACTCCGAAGACATCAACGGTATGGACGACGATGTAGGAGACGAACATGAACTAGCGCCTATAGGGCACTGGAAAGCCACCTCGTCATATGACATATACATGGTGGATACACCCAACGAAGGCAATGGCGACGAGATAGCGGAGGATGACCCCTCCAAGAAGCAACCCAAGCGCCGACGTCAGCGGCACCGCTCTAAGTCCCGCCAAAGCAAAAGTGGTGATACTGGCACAGGAGATAATAACACTCCGGATAGTGCCGAAGACAACAACAATCCCCTCCAGCAAAATTTAGAGCGGGAGGATGAAGGAGCCAGCTCCCCTGAGAGAGCGGCAGACAGAGAGGAGGAGGATGAAAATTACATCCCCCCTCCGAAGACGAGGCAAGCCTTGGCGACGATGAATTTTTCGTACCAGAGGATCCCGTCGAACAAGAGCGCTTCAAGCGCCGGCTTATGGCCACGGCAAATAGCCTGAAGAAAAAGCAGCAACGGCTTCAAGATGATCAAGATCTGCTAGCTGACAAATGGACTAAAGTCCTCGCGGCCGAGGAATATAAACTCGAGCGCCCCTCCAAGAGTTACCCAAGGCGCAGGTTACTACCCCGACTGGAGGAAGAAGCGTATGATACGGTTGATCGGCCACCTCGTGCCGCGATAGAGAGGCATTCCAGCCAAAAGCTCAGCCTCCACCCCAACGCCATTCAAATAAAAAGGCATGGGGAGATATGCCAGACCTGCGAGACATATTGGAGGACAAGGCAAAGCATTCAAGATTGATCTACGGATCACGAGGGCGCACCACTCTGTGAGACGACAAACGTCACGCCGGATACAGTACAAGCAAATCCGGCCGGGCCGAACACAACGGGGAAGACCCATTCGAGCTGCATCGTGATATAGCCCAATACAGAGGCGCCGCACACCCCTTATGCTTCACAGACGAAGTAATGGAACATCAATTCTCAGAAGGTTTCAAACCTATAAATATTGAATCATACGACGGCACAACAGATCCCGCAGTATGGATTGAGGATTTCCTCCTCCACATCCACATGGCCCGCGGCGATGACTTACACACCATCAAATACCTCCCGCTAAAGCTCAAAGGACCAGCTTGGCATTGGCTTAACAGCTTGCCAGCGGACTCCATTAGCTGTTGGGAAGATCTGGAAGCCGCATTCCTCGACAACTTTTAGGGAACTTATGTGCAACCACCAGACGCTGATGATTTGAGCCACATAATTCAGCAGCCAGAAGAGTCGGACAGGCAATTCTGGACTCGGTTCCTTACAAAGAAAAATCAAATCGTCGACTGTCCGGATGCGGAGGCCTTAGCGGCTTTCAAGCACAACACTCGAGACGAGTGGCTAGCCCGGCACCTTGGTCAGGAAAAGCCGAAATCTATGGCAGATCTCACGATGCTCATGACCCGCTTTTGTGCGGGAGAAGACAGCTTGCTGGCTCGCAGTAATAACATATCAAAGAACCATGGTACCTCAGATACCAAGGACGGAAATAGCAGGTCACGTTGCAACAAGCATAAGCGCCGCATTAACAGCGAAAATACTGAGGATATGGCAGTCAATGTTGGATTCAAAGGCTCTAAACCCGGTCGGCGGAAAAAGCCATTCAAACAAAGTACGCCGGGTCCGTCCATCTTGGACCGTATACTCGATCGCTCGTGTCAAATATACGGCACCCCAGACAAGCCAGCCAATCACACCAACAGGGATTGTTGGGTGTTCAAGCAGGCCGGTAAGTTAATTGCCAAAAATAAGGACAAGGGGCCACATAGCAACGACAAGGAGGAGCCCTGGCAGCCGCACACTAGAGGACAGAAGAGGTTTCCCCGCAAGTGTGGACGGTGAACATGATATACGCAACCCACATCCCCAAGAGGGAGAGGAAGCGTGCACTCAGGGACGTATATGCGTTGGAGCCAGTCACCCCAAAGTTCAACCCTTGGTCCTCCTGTCCGATCACCTTCGATCGTAGGGACCACCCCACTAGTATCCATCATGGCGGATTCGCCGCACTGGTCCTAGACCCAATCATCGATGGATTTCACCTCACTTGAGTCCTTATGGACGGCGGCAGCAGCCTGAACCTGCTTTATCAGGACATGGTGCGCAAAATGGGTATAGACCCCTCAAGGATCAAACCCACAAAAATGACCTTTAAGGGCGTCATTCCAGGTGTAGAGGCCCATTGCACAGGCTCAGTTACACTGGAAGTGGTCTTCGGATCCCCGGATAATTTCTGAAGCGAAGATTTAATCTTCGATATAGTCCCGTTCTGCAATGGTTATCACGCACTGCTCGGGCGAACCGCAATCGCTAGATTCAATGCGGTACCGCATTATGCATACCTCAAGCTCAAGATGCCAGGACCTCGCGGAGTTATTACAGTTAATGGAAACACAGAGCGCTCTCTCCGAACAGAGGAGCACACCACGGCCCTCACAGCAGAAGTGCAAAGAAACCTCTCAAGGCAATCAACCAGTTCGGCACTTCAAAGCCCGAACACCTTCAAGCGCGCTCGGGGCAATCGGCAAATAGACCGCCTGGCGCGATCTGAGCTCGCGTAGCAATACGGCGGCCACCCCAATCCCAGCCCAGCGGTGAAACTCGTGCCGCGCATGCATAATTACGCATTAAAAATACCATGGGCACAGGTGGGGAGGGGGGCACAACTGCGCACGCCCCAAAACACGGCCTAAACTGCACTAGGGGCTTCCCGTTTGGTTATTTTCCTTTTTTTTCTTTCAGGACCTTAATCTCTGGAAACACTGTCCAGCAGCACTATTGCCGAACACATGATGCAGCAACCAAGGAGGCAGACAGCTACGTCATACCACGGAATTCCTAGGTTGATTACAGTAACGAGTGAAATATTCAATTTAATATCATTCCTCAGCTTACCCTTGGAAGGGACTTAGTCCTACTCTTTGCTTATCGCACTATCTGTATCACTCTGCTTTAACGCAGTTTTTTAATAAACAATGCATGACATTACGACTATTATTGCATTTTTGTTATATATATATGTGTGTGTGTGTGTGTGTGTGTGTGTGTGTGTGTGTGTGTGTGTGTGTGTGTGTGTGTTCATTAACGACGCCTTGCAACCGTACACTTTGGTACGACCAATACACCAGGGGCTCACGTACCCCACAATATGGTGTGAAAAGTCCAAACACTTTCACAAGTGCGGCACCCCGAACTTATAGCATTATATGCATCAGCTCCGAATCATGTCTTTGGTCAAATGTTGGGTTTGCCCGGCTCCTATGTTTTGGTACCTTACGTTCCGCTCTATCGGCTAAGGTAGCGCTAGGAGAACTACTACGATTGTGCCCCGGTTCTGCCGGGCTTAGCACCTCAGTAGAGAAAGCTAAAACTGACTGTCATGATAAGGCGAGAGACTGGTCGCTGTTCGGCAAGGTTTTTCGAGTCCCTAAAGACTTATGCCGCTTAGGGCGAGGGGCCGGCCCTGTCCAGCTTACAGGCGTGTATCGCGCCCCGAATTCGGCCTTCCGAATACCAGGGGATTCGCCGAAATTTAAAATTACAGAATTCTATGGCTAAGTGAGAGTGATAAAGCATTATTAGTCCGGTTGCCTTGTTCATTGTGCTGAGCACCTCCCTCGAAGGACCCAAATATGGGAACAAGAGTGCTCAAGTTTATCCCGAACACCCCAGCACTCGTGGCATGGGGGCAGAAGCCGAGGACTAGCCATCTCTTAAATTAGATAAACAGCCAAACAAAAGGTAATATTTTAAATTCCAACAAGTGTTGCATAGCGCATATGAAACAAGTTTTCATACATACAGGATAAAACGAGCAAGTCTCATTCAAATATTACATCTTTTGAACACTCGTCCGCGATGAGACGGGCACCCGGCAGAACACCCTCGTAGTACATCTCGGGGTGGCGGTGCTCCTTGCCCTCCGGCGGCCCCTCCTTGATCAGCTTCACAGCATCTAGCTTGACCCACTGCAATTTCACATGGGCGAAAGCCCGGCGTGCACCTTCAATGCAGACAGATCGCTTGACGACATCCAGCCGTGGGCAGGCATCCACAAGCCGCCTCACCAGGCCGAAGAAGCTGTTCGGAAGAGCGTCGCCAGGCCACAGCCGGACTATAAAGCTCTTCATGGACTGATCGGCCGCCTTATGTAGCTCGACCATCTGCTTCAGCTGGTCGCTCATTGGCACCGGATGTTCGGCCTCCGCATACTGAGACCAGAACAGCTTCTCTGTCGAGCTTCCGTCCTCGGCTTGGTAAAATTGTGCAGCATCAGACACACTGCGGGGAAGATCTGCGAATGCTCCTGGAGAGCTCCCGATTCGGGTAAGTAATCGGTAATTTACTTTTACATGCTTGCTTTGCATATAGAAAGCCTTACCCGCCGCTATCCTCTTCATCGTGTCGATCTCTTGGAGGGCCTTTTGGGCGTCGGACTTGGCACTTTTTACACTCTCGAGGGCCGCGGCAAGCTTAGACTCCCGCGTCTTTGAGTCAAGCTCCAACGCCTCGTGCTTCGCCACGAGAGCCTGGAGCTCTTGCTGCACCTCGCCCACCCTAGCCTCGTGCTTCTCTCGCTCGGTGTGCTCCTCTGCCGCTTTATCTTCGGCCCTGGTTAGCGCTTGCTTCAGGGTCGCCACCTCGGTCGTGGCCCCTGGCAAACATACAATGATCCTGTCATTTTGCAATCACATCCTTTTTTATATATACATTTCTATAGACAGGGTATTACTTACCCTTGTTCTCCTCGAGCTGCCTCTTGGCAAGGCCGAGCTCTTTCCTGGACCCTTTGAGGTCCTGCTTCAGTACGGCGACCTCCGCAGTCAGTGCGGTGGACGCCAGCAGCGAAGCCTGCATATGCATATTGACACACTTATATTAGACTCCTGCGATATTATTTGATCCTTTGTTCGGCTTTTCTTTGTGAACAACGAACAAAGCATCAGGGGCTATTGTCTATGCGGTAATATTTCTACTACATTTTAAAACACTTACCTCGAAGCCTGTTAGAGGGCTGGCACAGGCTTCGGTCAATCCTCTCTTGGCGGATTGAACCTTCTGGATCACCGCACTCATGATAGTGCGGTGCTCCTCATCAATGGAAGCGCTGCGAAGCGCTTCCAGCAGATTGTCCGGCGCCTCTGGATGGATAGAGGTCACTGACACAGGCGTCTTGCCCCTCTTAGAAGGAGGCCGCCTGCCCGAGCCCAAAACCACTGGAGGGTCCGGCGCGGTGTTCGACTGAGGGCCGAACTCGGAGCTCTCGGGGGCCCCGTCCCCTCGGCTCCTGGAGTCAGGAAGGTCGCCTTGAGGCGCCTCCAAGACTGTCACCCCTCGATCTGGTGCCTCTTGAGACAACACCTTGGCGTCGTCGGCAGGATGAGGGGAGGTGGTTGTCGGGACTGGATCGCTATCCATGTCCGACGAGCCCAGGGAGCCGTCCGATGATACCTCGATATTGGCTCGTGGCGGCCTGCATAATTATGTTCGGCGATTAGGGAAAGCAGTGCGACAAAGGAATCATATGAGTTACTCTGGTATCCGAATACTTACTATCTCCCCAGGGGCTTGACCCTGGGCAACCACTCGTCTTCGCCTTCGTCGGCGGCGGTGGAACTGTCCGGAAGGAAAGTCCTTCCCTTCTTGGACCCTCCGGCCTCCCCAGTTGGGGCGGCCTTCCTTTTCTTGTCTCCCCCAGTCGGTGGGGGAGCATCTTCTTCTTCTTCCTCATCTTCGGGGGAAGAGTGCGCCGCAGAGTCATCGGACGGTGAGTCCGACGACGCCTGGCGTCAGGAACTCTTTCGGGTTCCCTTGGCCTTCTTGGTCTTCTCCGGCACCTTATAAGGGGCCGGAGTCAGCATCTTCGCCAGAAGAGTGTCTGCGGGGCCTTCGAGCAAAGGAGCCGGACAGTCGATCTGTCCAGCCATCTTCTGCCAGTCCTGTCAAAGGTACGGGAGTTTAGATCCCGTACAGAGCCAATCTATATAAAATAAGTATCCTGTGAAGGGTAAAGCAGCTTACCACACTGGCTTGGCGCTTCGCGCTGAATCCGCGATCCTCAGTAATAGGGGGGGGGACCTCGGCGCTTTTGAACAGCATCCTCCAGGCGTGTTCATGAGTCATGTCGAAGAGCCTGTTGAGAGTTCAGTGCTGTGCCGGATTGAACTCCCACAAGTTGGACTCCCGCTGTTGGCATGGGAGTATCCGACGGATGAGCATAACTTGGACTATGTTGACAAGCTTGTGCTTCTTGTCCACCATGTTTTGAATACATGTTTGGAGTCCGGTCAGCTCTTTCGAATTACCCCAGGACAGGCCCTTCTCTTTCCAGGAGGTGAGCCGCGTGGGGATGCCAGATCGGAACTCGGGGGCCGCTACCCATGCAGGGTCGCACGGCTCGGTGATATAGAACCACCCCGATTGCCACCCCTTTATGGTTTCCATGAAGGAGCCCTCGAGCCATGTTATGTTGGGCATCTTGCCCACCATGGCGCCTCCGCACTCCGCCTGGCAGCCGCCCACCACCTTTGGCTTGACATTGAAGGTCTTCAGCCATAAGCCGAAGTGGGGCTTGATGCGGAGGAAGGCCTCGCACATGATGATAAACACCGAGATGTTGAGGACGAAGTTCTGGGCCAGATCGTGGAAATCCAGGCCGTAATAGAATATGAGCCCCCGAACGAATGGATGGAGAGGGAATCCCAGTCCACGGAGGAAATGGGTGAGGAATACTACCCTCTCAGGGGGCCTGGGGGTGGGGATGAGCTGCCCCTCATCTGGGAGCCGGTGCGCGATGTCGTCGGGCAGGTATCCGGCTCTCCTCAGTTTCTTGATGTCTCCCTCCATGACGGAGGAGACCATCCACTTGCCTCCCGCTCCGGACATGGTTGGAGAAGGTTGAGGTGGAAGTGTGGGCTTGGGCGCTAGAGCTTGAGTGTGCGAAAATGGATGAGCAAAAGAGGAAGAAGGCGTGGATAGAAAGGGGAATCCTTATCCCTTTATATGGGCGGACAAAACTGAGCGTCCCCACTTGCCTGGTAAAACTTGCTTATCCCCCAAGTGCCGCAATTGATGGCGCGGTTGGGTTACCCATGCCCGTATTGATGAGAATCCCGTAATAAGGGGACACGATCTCTGCTTTGACAAGATGTGTCGAAAATCTGCCTCGCGTTATGTGCGGGACTGGTTAAAAGAAACGGTTCGAATAATCACCGGGCCGTGACATAACGTCACGCTGCCAAAACAAGCCAGCAAATTAGATCTGCAGAAATATTATTCTCTCTACGATGGAATGTGGAACTTATTTTGCAGGGTCGGACACTATCCTCGTATTCAAATTCTTTTGTGATGTATTCGGAGAAGGAACCCGCCTTGCAATGCCGAAGACAATACTGCGCGCCGGACTCATCGTCATTGAAGCCTGGTTCAGGGGCTACTGAGGGAGTCCTGGATTAGGGGGTCAGCCGGACTATCTCCATTGGCCGGACTGTTAGACTATGAAGATACAAGATTGAAGACTTCGTCTCGTGTCCAGATGGGACCCTACTTGGCGTGGAAGGCAAGCTAGGCAATACGGATATGGATATCTCCTCCTTTGTAACCGACCTTGTGTAACCCTAACCCTCTCCGGTGTCTATATAAACCGAAGGGTTTTAGTCCGTAGGACAACAATCATAACATACAATCATACCATAGGCTAGCTTCTAGGGTTTAGCCTCTCTGATCTCGTGGTAGATCTACTCTTGTACTACCCATATCATCAATATTAATCAAGCAGGACGTAGGGTTTTACCTCCATCAAGAGGGCCCGAACCTGGGTAAAACATCGTGTCCCTTGCCTCCTGTTACCATCCGGCCTAGACGCACAGTTCGGGACCCCCGACCCGAGATCCGCCGGTTTTGACACCGACACCCGGGCTCGCTCTCAAAGGAGATCCTTGAGGTGGAGCTGCCACACCTATTTGAGGGTAGCTGGGACTAGCAGGTGGACTAGATCGATGACAACAGCTTCTCGGTGGTGTTCCTAGACCCAACGATGCTGTGGATGGCCACCCGCAGTGGCAAGCTGCTCCTCTCCCTCAACAATATCACGGTGCACATCCACGATGCCGTTCTGGACGCGCCCGAAGGGGAGACTGATACGTCTCCAATGTATCTATAATTTTTTATTGTTCCATGTTGTTTTATTATCAATCTTGGATGTTTTATAATCATTTTATAGTCATTTTATATCATTTTTTGGTACTAACCTATTGATATAGTGCCAAGTGCCAGTTGCTATTTTTCATGTTTTTTACATCACGGGAAATCAATATCAAACAGAGTCCAAATGCCACGAAACTTCATGATGATTTTTTATGGTCCAAAAGGAAGCAGATGGGCCATGGTTGCATCTGGGGGGAGTCCCAAGGAGGGGACAACCCACCAGGGCACGCCAGGAGTCCCTGGCGTGCCCTGGTGGGTTGTGCCCACCTCGGGTGCCCCCCGGACTACCTCTTTGCTCTATAAATACCACAATATTCCAGAAAACCCTAAAAGCACCGACGAAATATTCATCCAGCCGCCGTAGAGTCCAGAACCACCAGATCCAATCTAAACACCATCACGGAGGGGTTCACCACTTCCATTGGTGCCTCTCCGATGATGCATGAGTAGTTCCTTGTAGACCTTCGGTTCCATAGTTAGTAGCTAGATGGCTTCATCTCTCTCTCTCTCTCTCTCTCTCTCTCTCTCTCTCTCTCTCTCTCTCTCTCTCTCGCTGAATTCTTAATACAACGGTCTCTTGGAGATCCATATGATGTAACTCTTTTGTGATGTGTTTGTTGGTATCTAATGAACTTCGAGTTTATGATCAGTCATATCTTTTTATATCCATGAAAGTCATTTGAGTTTCTTTGATCTCTTATATGCATGATCTCTTATGGCCTCGTATTTCTTCTCTGATATTTGGGTTTTGTTTGGCCAATTTGATCTATTTATCTTGCAATGGGAAGAGGTGCCCGGTAGTGGGTTCGATCTTACGGTGCTCGATCCCAGTGACAGAAAGGGAAACAACACGTACGTATCGTTGCTACTAAGGATAAAAGACAAGATCTATATCTACTGCCATATAGATAAATGGATCTTGTCTGCATCATGCCATCGTTCTTATTGCATCACTCCGTTTTTCCATGAACTTAATACACTAGATGCATGCTGGATAGCGGTCGATGTGTGGAGTAATAGTAGTAGATGCAGGCAGGAGTCGGTCTACTAATCTTGAACGTGATGCCTATGTAATGATCATTGCCTGGATATCGTCATAATTATTTGAAGTTCTATCAATTGTCCAACAGTAATTTGTTTACCCACCATTTGCTATTTTTCTTGAGAGAAGCCACTAGTGAAACCTACGACCCCCGGGTCTTCTTTCTCATATATTTGCCTTGCGATCTACTTTTTATTTTCATTTTTATTCAGATCTATTAAACCAAAAAGTACAAAAATACCTTGGTGTGTTTTATCTTAACTTATTTTATTTGGTGTTCGATCTATCAATCTACTACAATTTACCTCACGTCTGCTTGCCTATCTTGAGGCGTCGTACCCCGGAAGGGATTGACAACCCTTTAACTCGTCGGGTTGCAAGGTGTTGTTGTTTGTGTGCAGGTGATGTTTATGTTGTGTTGCTTGGTTCTCCTACTGGTTCGATACCTTGGTTTCATAACTGAGGGAAATACCTACCGTCGCTGTGCTACATCATCCCTCTCTCTCCGGGGAAATACCGATGTAGTTCCAGCTACCATCAAGGAGAATTTCTGGCGCCGTTGCCGGGGAGGATCTTCAGCATAACCAGGTTCCTAATCACAAATCTCATCTCCTCGTAATTTACATTATTTTCCATTTGCCTCTCTTTTCCTCTCCCCCACTTCACAAAAATTTGTCGTTTTATTCGCCCTCTTTTTCGTTTGTCCTTTTCTTGTCAGATCTCATGTTTGCTTGTGTTGCCATGTGCCTTCTATTTGCTTGCATCTTCGCTTGCTAAAAATCTATTGATATGGATCCTAATCCACTAGCTAATCAAGAGATCTAACTATGTTGAACCAGTTGCTAGTGATTTGAGTGCACTTGATTGTCTCTATGAAGTTTTGCTTGAAATTCGTGAATCTACAAATTGTGATGAAGAAATTTATGAAGTGATTCATGATATCACCTTGAATGGAAAGCATGATTCCAATGATTTTTCTATAAATTCTATTAATGTCATTTGTGCTAATAATTTGCAAAACCCCAAGCTTGGGGATGCTAATATTGCTATGTCCGCTACTTATTGCAATGATCAAGATTGGGGTGATAATGATTCTTATGATCCTAGAAATTTATTTAAACCTCATGATGAATGTGCTTGCGATAATATTAAAAGTGGGTTCGGAAGAGAGGCAACTATAGGTAAAACTAATCCCACTATTTTGGAAGAGTGTCAACGTTGCATGCATGTGGATCATATAGAGAATATGTTATGTGATAGCTATATTGTTGAATTTGAATATGATCCCACATATAATTATTATGAGAGAGGGAAATAAGGTTGTAGAAGTTTTCATGTTACTAAATTACCTCTCGTTATGTCGAGATTGATATTGTTTCTTTCGTCTTCCTTGCATATGGTAGTTTTTGCTTGCCTCGATAAATTGTTTTCCTATAAAATTCCTATGCATAGGAAGTATGTTAGACTTAAATATGTTTTCACGTGTTTTATGATGCTTTATTTGTGTTACAATTATTATCTTTCATGTGAGCATCAATAAAATTTTATGCCTAGCTAAGGGCGTAAAACTATAGCGCTTGTTGGGAGGCAACCCAATAAAGAAAATTTATTTTTGCTTTTTGCCTCCCGTTTTTGAGTGTTAGCACAATTATGCTACTGTTATGATTGTGTTTTTATGTTTTAATTAGTGTTTGTGCCAAGAAAAGCCTTTAGGATCTTCTTGGGTGATAGTTGTTTGATCTTGCTGAAAAAATAGAAACTTTTACGCTCACGAAATTAATTTTCATTTTTTTACCAGAGAGCGATAAAATACCCATTCCAATTGCAGTAGATCAATATACAAATTTCTCAGGTCTTCCTATTTTTTCAGAGTTTTTTGGAGTTACATAAGTATTTGAAATAGTTAGATTGCTACAGACTGTTCTGTTTTGACAGATTCTGTTTTCTTTGTGTTGTGTGCTTATTTTGATGGCTCTATGGTTTTATTTGATGAGTTTTTGCCATAGAGAAGTTGGAATACAGTAGATATAATACAAAAACAAAATATGAATTGGTTTGATATAGCACTTATAGTAGTGATTTATTATTCTTATACTAACGGATCTCACGAAGGCTTTTTTGAGTTTTGTGTGATTCAAGTTTTCAAGTTTTGGGTTATCTTACGATGGATGAAGGAAGGATGTAAGATCCTAAGCTTGGGGATGCCCCGGCATCCTAAGCTATTATACAATAATGAGCAACCAACTAACCTTGGGGACGCCCCCGAGTGGCATCCCCGCTTTCTTCCAACAACTATCGGTATTTTACTCGAGACTATATTTTTATTCGTCACATGATATGTGTTTTGCTTGGAGTGTCTGGTATGATATGTGTATTTGCTTGTTTTATTTTATGTTTTAAGTCATCAATCCTTGCTAGACACATATTTTTGAGAGAGCCAAAATTATGTCATGACTTGTTAGAATTGCTCTCTATGCTTCACTTAAATATTTTATGAGCTAGGACTTGCTCTAGTGCTTAACTTATATCTTTTTGAGCACAGTGTGCCTTGTTATTTTTGAAGAAATGCTCTCTTGCTTCACTTAGATTTATTTGAGAGTAGGTAAAATTTTGAAGAAATTCTCTCTTGGTTCACTTAAATTATTTTAAGAGAAAGAAAATTTGCTATGCTCATGATCTTCACTTATATTTGTTTGAGCTTGTGAAAAGCAACACATGAAAATTAGTCCCAAAGTGATAGATATCCATGAAGGATAAAGTAAAAGAAAATTTCATGAAGATCATTGGACAAAATAAACTTGATTCTTAGTAATAGTTTTGAGATATGATGATGTGATATGTGAGTTATGTTGATGAGTAATTGTGCTCTAGTAGGAATATTGGTGTTAAGGTTTGTGATTCCCTATGCATGCACGATAGTCAATCATCATGCAATGAAAATTATATCCTACTTGTGGTGCATTATTTTGTGTTAATTATGCTTAATGCTTGCTTATGAGATTATTCGTCTCTTGGTTGGTTGCTTCCCAATCTTTTGCTAGCCTTCATTTTGCACCAAGTATGATCTCTCCTTGTGCATCCAAAATCCTTTAAACCAGTTTTGCCACATGAGTCCACTATATCTACCTATATGCGGTATTCTTTTCCCGTTCTAAGCAAATTTGCATGTGCCATCTCTAATTTTCAAAATAAACTTCTATTTTGTGTGTTTCTTTCGCTCACGGAACGGTAATGGGTGGCTAATATTTTCCATGTTGGATGTGTTATTCTCGAGATGAGTGTTTATTCACTTGTCATTGCACGGACGGATACACCTCCCAAAATGTTTTTATCCTAATCTTTTGCTTTGAGCTCTGGCACCTCTACAAATCCCTACTTCCCTCTGCGAAGGGCCTTTCTTTTACTTTATGCAATTTTTATTTTGAAATTTGAGTCTCCATCTTTTCTAATAAAAAGCACCAACTAGGAGGCAATATGATCATGCTCAAGTATTGGGTGTAGTTAATATTCGAGTGTGTTTCATGAATGGATCAATGTTTGAGCATGATGGGCTAGGGATAAAAAAATTAGCATTGATATTTTGGAAGACATGGTTGCTTGTTGATATGCTTGAGTATCTAAATTATTATGTCAACACTAGACTATTGCTTTGTGATACGTCTCCAACGTATCTATAATTTTTGATTGCTCCATGCTATATTATCTACTGTTTTGGACTATATTGGGCTTTATTTTCCACTTTTATATTATTTTTGGGACTAACCTATTAACCGGAGGCCCAGCCCAGAATTGCTGTTTTTTTGCCTATTTGAGTGTTTCGAAGAAACGAAATATCAAACGGAGTCCAAACGGAATAAAATCTTTAGGAACGTGATTTTCTCACCGAACATGATCCAGGAGACTTGGACCCTGCTCCAAGGAACAAAAGAGGCGGTCACGAGGGTGGGGGCGCCCCCCCACCCCTAGGGCACGCCCCCTGCCTCGTGGGCCCCTCGTTGCTCCTCCGGTGTACTTCTTCCTCCTATATATACACACGTACCCCTAAACGATCAGAACATGAGCCAAAAACCTAATTCCACCACCGCAACTTTCTGTATCCACGAGATCCCATCTTGGGGCCTGTTTCGGAGCTCCGCCGGAAGAGGGCCGTCATCACGGAGGGCTTCTACATCACCATATCCTCTCCGATGAAGTGTGAGTAGTTTACCTCAGACCTTCAAGTCCATAGTTAGTAGCTAGATGGCTTCTTCTCTCTCTTTGAATCTCAATACAAAGTTCTCCCCCTCTCTCGTGGAGATCTATTCGATGTAATCTTCTTTTTGTGGTGTGTTTGTTGAGACCGATGAATTGTGGGTTTATGATCAAGTCTATCTATGAATAATATTTGAATCTTCTCTGAATTATTTTATGTATGATTGGTTATCTTTGCAAGTCTCTTCGAATTATCCGTTTGGTTTGGCCAACTAGATTGGTAGTTCTTGCCATGGGAGAAGTGCTTAGCTTTGGGTTCGATCTTGCGGTGTCCTTACCCAGTGACAGAAGGGGCAGCAAGGCACGTATTGTATCGTTGCCATCGAGGATAACAAGATGGGGTTTATTTCATATTGCATGAATTTATCTCTCTACATCATGTCATCTTACTTAAGGCGTTACTCTGTTTTTAACTTAATACTCTAGATGCATGCTGGATAGCAGTCGATGAGTGGAGTAATAGTAGTAGATGCAGAATCATTTCGATCTACTTGTCACGGACGTGATGCCTATATACATGATCATTCCTAGATATTCTCATAATTATGCACAATTCTATCAATTGCTCAACAATAATTTGTTCACCCACTGTAGAATACTTATGCTCTTGAGAGAAGCCACTAGTGAAACATATGGCCCCCGGGTCTATTCTCATCATATCAATCTCCATCACTTTAATACTGTTTTGCTATTTACTTTGCCTTTACTTTTTACCTTTCATCTTTATATCAAAAATACCAAAAATATTCTATCTATCAGATCTCACTCTCGTAAGTGACCGTGAAGGGCTTGACAACCCCTAATCGCGTTGGTTGCGAGTAGCTATCGTTTTGTGCTGGTACGAGGGACTTGAGCGTGGCCTCCTACTGGATTGATACCTTGGTTCTCAAAAACTGAGGGAAATACTTACGCAACTCTGCTGCATCATCCCTTCCTCTTCGGGGAAAACCAACGCAAGCTCAAGACGTAGCAAGAAGGATTTCTGGCGCCATTGCCGGGGAGTCTACGCAAAAAGTCAACATACCAAGTACCCATCACAATCCCTATCTCTCCCATTACATTATTTGCCATTTTCCTCTCGTTTTCCTCTCCCCCACTTCACCCTTGCCGTTTTATTCGCCCTCTCTCTCTATCCTCCCTCTCTTTCTCTATTCGCCTCTTTTGCCCGTTTCTTGTTTGCTCATATGGTTGGAATAATCATTTATTTATTACTAAACAGAGAACCTAAGATTTATGGATCCTCATCCGCTTGCTAATCTTTTTAAGAGATCCAGTTATGTTGAACCAATTACTAGTGAGTTTTGTGCACTAGATTATCTTTATGAAGTTTTTCTTGAAATTCGTGAATCTGAAAAGTGTGATGAAGTATGTTATGAAGTGATTCACGATAGATCTTTGAATAAAAAGCATGATTGCAACGATGTTATTATAAATTCTATTAATGACAATTGCGCTAATAATATGCAAAACCCTAAGCTTGGGGATGCTAGTTTTGTTATGTCATCTACTTGTTGCAATGATCATGATTGGGGTGATTCTTCTTTTGATCTTGAAAATTTATTTAAAACCCATGATGAATATGAGATTGATTATAATGTTTGCAATAATATTGAAAGTGGGTTCGGAAGAATGTCAACTTTAGATCCCACATATTTAGAGAATGCTCAATCTTATGAAGTTTGTGATAAAAGTGCATTTGGGAAGGTCATGACTTTAGTTAATGTTAATCCCACTATTTCGGAAAAGTGCCAACTTTGCATGCATGTGGATCATGTTGAGAATATTTTATGTGATAGATATATTGTTGAATTTGCTTATGATCCTACATGTAATTACTATGAGAGAGGAAAATATGGTTGTAGAAATTTTCATGTTACTAAATTACCTCTCGTTATGTTGAGATTGCTGTTGTTTCTTTCCTCTTCCTTGCATATGCTAGTTTTTGCTTGCCTTGATAATTTGTTTTCCTATAAGATGCCTATGCATAGGAAGTATGTTAGACTTAGATTTGTTTGTCACATGCTTTATGATGCTCCTTTTGTGCTTCAATTCTTGTCTTTCATGTGAGCATCATTAAAATTATCAATGCCTAGCTATAAGGCTTTAAAGAAAAGCGCTTGTTGGGAGACAACCCAATATTTTTCCTTGCTGTTATTTAATAAATAAATTATTTAGCCTCTTTTTTGGTTGTGTTTTTGTGTTTAATTAGTGTTTGTTCCAAGTAGAACCGTTGGGAAGACTTGGGGAAAGTCTTGTTGAACTTGCTGTAAAAAACAGAAACTTTAGCGCTCACGAGAACTGCTGTCATTTTTATTTGAAGAGTGATATTTAGTTAAGGCTATGTTTGATAGCAAAGTATTATATAAACCAAAGTATCAGAAACTACAGTAATTTTGCTTGTAGGTGTGAGATACCATAGTTTTATCAAAACAAAGTATTTTGCAGTATTCACAATACATAGAACCTGTTTGGTTGTTGCGCATAACGCTGTAAATTTTGCTGTTTAGCCGTTGTATTTACGCACTCAGCAGATCTGTTTAAAAAAAGAGGTTTGGGGTTCTTTTTTTATGCAAAGAAAAAACTGTAGTTTGCCCAATACTACAATATTAAAAGCACAGTTGTTAGGGGACAACCAAACAACTCATTGTAAATAAAACCGTGGTAATCTCAAAAACTGTAGTATTCTCAAAATACTTAGAAAATACTTTGCTATTAAAGAGGGCCTAATTCTTTTTGAAGATGATTAATAGATAAATTCCTCACGTCCAGCAATTTATTTTAGAATTTTTGGGGTTCCAGATCTTGCGATAGCTACAGATTACTACAGACTGTTCTGTTTTTGACAGATTCTGTTTTTCGTGTGTTGTTTGCTTATTTTGATGAATCTATGGTTAGTAAAATAGTTTATAATCCATAGAGAAGTTGTAATACAGTAGGTTTAACACCAATATAAATAAAGAATGAGTTCATTACAGTTCCTTGAAGTGGTCTTTTGTTTTCTTTCGCTAACAGAGCTCACGAGTTTTCTATTTGGAGTTTTGTGTTGTGAAGTTTTCAAGTTTTGGGTGAATTCTTTTGATGGATCATGGAATAAGGAGTGGCAAGAGACTAAGCTTGGGGATGCCCATGGCACCCCTAAGATAATCCAAGGACACCAAAAAGTTAAAGCTTGGGGATGCCCTGGAAGGCATCCCCTCTTTTCGTCCACTTCCATCGGTAATTTACTTGGAGCTATATTTTTATTCACCAACATGATATGTGTTTTGCTTGGAGCGTCTTGTATTATTTGTGTCTTTGTTTGCTAGTATACCACAATCATCCTTGCTGTACACACCTTTTGAGAGAGCCATACATGAATTAAAATTTGATAGAATACTCTATGTGCTTCACTTATATCGTTTGAGCTAGATAATTTTAATCTATGTGCTTCACTTATATCTTTTGAGCTAGATAATTTTGCTCTATGTGCTTCACTTATATCCTTCGAGCTAGACAATTTTGCTCTATGTGCTTCACTTAGATCTTTTAGAGCACGGTGGTGGATTTGTTTTAAAGAAACTATTGATCTCTCATGCTTCACTTAAATTAATTTGAGAGTCTCTTAATAGCATGGTAATTTGCCTAATAATAATATGCTTGGTATTCAAGATTTGTGAAACTTTCTTTTGAGTGTCTTGGATACTAAGAAAAGATTGAAGCATGATACTTGTTTTGATATATGGAGGTGATAATATTAAAGTCATGCTAGTTGAGTAGTTGTGAATTTAAAGAATACTTGTGTTGAAGTTTGTGATTCCCGTAGCATGCATGTATGGTGAACCGTTATGTGATGAAGTCGGAGCATGATTTATTTATTGATTGTCTTCCTTATGAGTGGCGGTCGGGGATGAGCGATGATCTTTTCCTTCCAATCTATCCCCCTAGGAGCATGCGTGTAGTACTTTGCTTTGATAGCTTCTAAATTTTTGCAATAAGTATATGAGTTCTTTATGACTAATGTTGAGTCCATGGATTATATGCACTCTCACCCTTCCACCCTTGCTAGCCTCTCTAATACCACGCAACTTTCGCCGGTATCATACACCTACCATATAACTTCCTCAAAACAGCCACCATACCTACCTATTATGGCATTTCCATAGCCATTCCGAGATATATTGCCATGCAACTTTCTACCATCTAGTTCATCATGACACATTCATCATTGTCATATTGCATATCCCGGTACACCACCGGATGCATTCACATAGAGTCACATTTTGTTCTAAGTATCGAGTTGTAATTGTTGAGTTGTAAGAAAAATAAAAGTGTGATGATCATCATTATTAGAGTATTGTCCCAGTGAGGAAAGAATGATGGAGACTATGATTCCCCCACAAGTCGGGATGAGACTCCGGACGAAAAAAAGAGGCCAAAGAAGCCCAAAAAAGAGAAAGGCCATAAAAAAGAGACAGGCCATATAAATATATATATATATATATAATGAGAGAAAAAGAGAGAAGGGACAATGTTACTATCCTTTTACCACACTTGTGCTTCAAAGTAGCACCATGATCTTCATAGTAGAGAGTCTCTCATGTTATCACTTTCATATACTAGTGGGAATCTTTCATTATAGAACTTGGCTTGTATATTCCAATGATGGGCTTCCTCAAATTGCCCTAGGTCTTCATGAGCAAGCAAGTTGGATGCACACCCACTAGTTTCTTTTGTTGAGCTTTCATATATTTATAGCTCTAGTGCATCCGTTGCATGGCAATCCCTACTCACTCACATTGATATCTATTAATGGGCATCTCCATAGCCCGTTGATACGCCTAGTTGATGTGAGACTATCTTCTCCCTTTTTGTCTTCTCCACAACCACCATTCTATTCCACCCATAGTGCTATATCCATGGCTCACGCTCATGTATTGCGTGAAGATTGAAAGAGTTTTGAAAAAGTTAGAGTATGAAACAATTGCTTGGCTTGTCATCGGGGTTGTGCTTGATTTAAATACTTTGTGTGGGGAAGATGGAGCATAGCCAAACTATATGATTTTGTAGGGATAACTTTCTTTAGCCATGTTATTTTGAGAAGACATAATTGCTTTGTTAGTATGCTTGAAGTATTATTATTTTCTATGTCAATATAAACCTTTGTCTTGAATCTTTCTAATCTGAATATTCATACCACAATTAAGAAGATTTGCATTGAAATTATGCCAAATAGCACTCCGCATCAAAAATTCTCTTTTTATCATTTACCTACTCGAGGACGAGCAGGTATTAAGCTTGGGGATGCCTGATACGTCTCCAATGTATCTATAATTTTTGATTGCTCCATGCTATATTATCTACTGTTTTGGACTATATTGGGCTTTATTTTCCACTTTTATATTATTTTTGGGACTAACCTATTAACCGGAGGCCCAGCCCAGAATTGCTGTTTTTTGCCTATTTCAGTGTTTCAAAGAAACGAAATATCAAACGGAGTCCAAACGGAATAAAATCTTCGGGAACGTGATTTTCTCACCGAACGTGATCCATGAGACTTGGACCCTACTCCAAGGAACAAAAGAGGTGGTCACGAGGGTGGGGGGCGCGCCCCCTGCCTCGTGGGCCCCTCGTTGCTCCTCCGACGTACTTCTTCCTCCTATATATACACACGTACCCCCAAACGATCAGAACAGGAGCCAAAAACCTAATTCCACCGCCACAACTTTCTGTATCCACGAGATCCCATCTTGGGGCCTGTTCCGGAGCTCCGCCGGAAGAGGGTCGTCATCACGAAGGGCTTCTACATCACCATAGCCTCTCCAATGAAGTGTGAGTAGTTTACCTCAGACCTTCGGGTCCATAGTTAGTAGCTAGATGGCTTCTTCTCTCTCTTTGAATCTCAATACAAAGTTCTCCCCCTCTCTCATGGAGATCTATTCGATGTAATCTTCTTTTTGCGGTGTGTTTGTTGAGACCGATGAATTGTGGGTTTATGATCAAGTCTATCTATGAATAATATTTGAATCTTCTCTGAATTCTTTTATGTATGATTGGTTATCTTTGCAAGTCTCTTCAAATTATCCGTTTGGTTTGGCCAACTAGATTGGTAGTTCTTGCCATGGGAGAAGTGCTTAGCTTTGGGTTCGATCTTGCGGTGTCCTTACCCAGTGACAGAAGGGGCAGCAAGGCACGTATTGTATCGTTGCCATCGAGGATAACAAGATGGGGTTTATTTCATATTGCATGAATTTATCTCTCTACATCATGTCATATTGCTTAAGGCGTTACTCTATTTTTAACTTAATACTCTAGATGCATGCTGGATAGTGGTCGATGAGTGGAGTAATAGTAGTAGATGCAGAATTGTTTCGATCTACTTGTCATGGACATGATGCCTATATACATGATCATGCCTTGATGTTCTCATAATTACGCACAATTCTATCAATTGCCCAACAGTAATTTGTTCACCCACCGTAGAATACTTATGCTCTTGAGAGAAGCCACTAGTGAAACCTATGGCCCCGGGGTCTATTCTCATCATATCAATCTCCATCACTTTAATACTGTTTTGCTATTTACTTTGCCTTTACTTTTTACCTTGCATCTTTATATCAAAAATACCAAAAATATTCTATCTATCAGATCTCACTCTTGTAAGTGACCGTGAAGGGCTTGACAACCCCTAATCGCGTTGGTTGCGAGTAGCTATCGTTTTGTGCAGGTACGAGGGACTTGAGCGTGGCCTCCTACTGGATTGATATCTTGGTTCTCAAAAACTGAGGGAAATACTTACGCTACTCTGCTGCATCATCCCTTCCTCTTCGTGGAAAACCAACGCAAGCTCAAGACGTAGCACTTTGAATCACATAAAAGTCCAAATTTCCATGCTATAAAGAAAAGAATATGATATTACTTGATGAACATCACTCCACATCAAAAAAATTGTTTTTATCACTTACCTACTCGAGGACGAGTAGGAGTTAAGCTTGGGGATGCTGATACGTCTCCAACGTATCTATAATTTTTGATTGTTCCATGCTTTTTCACTATCAATCTTGGATGTTTTATAACCATTTTATAGTCAGCATTTTATATCATTTTTGGTACTAACCTATTGACATAGTGCCAAGTGCCATTTCTGTTTTTCCATGTTTTTTTACATCGCAGGAAATCAATATCAAACCGTGTCCAAATGCCACGAAACTTCACGATGATTTTTATGAGCCAAAATGAAGCAGATGGGCCCTGGTTGCACCTGGGGGAGTCCCGAGGAGGGGACAACCCACCAGGGCACGCCAGGAGGCCCTAGCATGCTCTGGTAGGTTGTGCCCACCTCGGGTGCCCCCCTGACCGCCTCTTTGCTCTATAAATACCATTGTTCAAGATATCTTCCGATATGCTGATAAATCGGCCGATTTATCACTTACCGCTGTCAGACCGATAAGATAAATCGGCCGATAAATCCGCCGATATGGCGATAAATCGGCCGATATGCCGATAAACTGGCCGATTTACCCCTTATCATGGGTTGACCGATAAGTTCCCGATAAGCGATATCCCCAACATTGATAAATACCACAATATTCCAGAAACCTTAAAAGCGTCGATGAAATATTCATCCAGTCGCCGCAGAGTCCAGAACCACCAGATCTAATCTAGACACTGATATGTCTGCAACGTATCTATAATTTTCGATTGTTCCATGCTATTATATTATCCATCTAGGATGTTTTATATGCATTTATATGCTATTTTATATGATTTTTGGGACTAACCTATTAACCTAGAGCCCAGTGCCAGTTTCATTTTTTCCTTGTTTTTGAGTATTGCAGAAAAGGAAAACCAAACGGAGTCGAATTGACCTGAAAATTCACGGAGATAATTTTTGGACCAGAAGAAGCCCACGGAGTACCGGAGATGGGCCAGAAGAGTCCCGAGGCACCCACGAGGGTGGGGTCATGCCCCCCTACCTCGTGGCCGCCTCGGGCACCCCCTGACTTGTTCCCGACTCCAACACCTCTTATATATACCCAAACTTCCAGAACATAACCAAGATCGGGAATTCCACCGCCGCAAGCCTCCGTAGCCACCGAAAACCAATCTAGACCCATTTCGGTAGGCCCGGTCCTGAGATTTCGGAGGCCCGGGGCAAGATAACAAAAGGGGCCCTAAACTCATATACTTTTTTTATTTCAAATGCAAGTGAATACTCATGACACTAGAATTTATGTTGCCTTGTCATGTCGACTATTTAAAAAAAATTGGGGTCATAATCATTCACATAAAATTTTGTCGCTCTTGTTAATCAATACTTATATATTTTTTCCATTAGTTGAATTAACCTTTGGTGCCAACTAATATTTTTATTATCCTATAATTTTTTGCTAGGTTGTTATTCAACAGTAACTAACTAAAGCTAGCTCCTCAAAATCCCTAGCAGAAGTACTTTCTTTATTTGCGGGGAATTAGTAGATGTACTTTTCTCGCACTCAATAAACTCATTTGCATGATCTCTTTTTTCTTCTCATTGTTAGATGATATTTTCCAAATGAAATCTTGATAAATTAATAGCATTCTTGCTACTAGTTAGCACACAAACATACAATACAAGAAATTAAGAACACTTCTAATTGAATACTATATAAATAGTAAGAAAGAGGCATGGAGCGATTTACCTGGATGGCTAGAAAATTAAAAATTGCAAGCTTTTGCTTCTGCTTGCGAGTCACGAACAGAAGCCCTAGTTTCCATTTTCTATTCCAAACAATACAAGAAATTAGAGTGAGAGAGATATGTATGAGGATTAACTTCACGAACCGAACAATCTGAAATGACTAAAAAGAGGAGATTTGCATTGAAGAGGAGGTTAATGGAACCTTCAAATATCACAAGTAGACGACGCAGGCGATCTTGGCAATAGCATGGCTGTTTTGTTCTAGAGATGAAGTAGAAAGACGAGAAGACCACGCGCGTGCAGTAAGTCCGGAATTAATCGATCTGTTATAGTTCTTTCCCTTTTTGAGAATCAGGTCAATCTGTTACATGGAAAAGAATTATTTCCTAAACATCACGCATGCAAAAAATCAGTCGATATGTAACATAGGAAATAATCCATTACCTTTTTAAGAATCAGTCAATCTGTTAACATGGGAAAGAATTCTTTCCTAAAAATCACAAGTGTTTCCTAAATATCACAACGCAAGGGAACGGAGTCATTAGCCTTCGGGGGCCCTTCCTAATCGGGGGCCCAGGGCGGCCGCCCCCTCTGCCCCCTCAGGGCCGGCCTTGCGTTTTGGTACCCTACCGGAGGGGGGAATCCCTCTTCAGTGGCCATCTTCATCATCCCGGCTCTCTCCATGACGAGGAGGGAGTAGTTCACCCTCGGGGCTGAGGGTATGTACAAGCAGCTATGTGTTTGATCTCTCTCTCTCTCTCTCTCTCTCTCTCTCTCTCTCTCTCGTGTTCTTGATTCGACACAATCTTGATGTATCGCGAGCTTTGCTATTATAGTTGGATCTTATGATGTTTCTCCCCCTCTACTCTCTTGTAATGGATTGAGTTTTCCCTTTGAAGTTATCTTATCGGATTGAGTCTTTAAGGATTTGAGAACACTTGATGTATGGCTTGCATGTGCTTATCTGTGGTGACAATGGGATATTCACGTGATCCACTTGATGTATGTTTTGATGATCAACTTGCGAGTTCTGTGACCTCGTGAACTTATGCATAGGGGTTGGCACACATTTTCATCTTGACTCTTCGGTAGAAACTTTGGGGCACTCTTTGAAGTTCTTTGTGTTGGTTGAATATATGAATTTGAGATTGTGTGATGCATATCGTATAATCATGCCCACGGATACTTCAGGTGACATTAGGGTGTTGGTTGATTTGTGTCTTAAGGTGTTATTCTAGTACGAACTCTAGGATAGATCGAACGGAAAGAATAGCTTCGTGTTATTTTACTAAGGACTCTTGAATAGATTGATCAAAAAGAATAACTTTGAGGTGGTTCCGTACCCTACAATAATCTCTTCGTTTGTTCTCTGCTATTAGTGACTTTGGAGTGACTCTTTGTTGCATGTTGAGGGATAGTTATATGATCCAATTATGTTATTATTGTTGAGAGAACTTGCACTAGTGAAAGTATGAACCCTAGGCCTTGTTTCCTAGCATTGCAATACCGTTTTCGCTCACTTTTATCATTAGTTACCTTGCTGTTTTTATATTTTCAGATTACAAAAACCTATATCTACCATCCATATTGCACTTGTATCACCATCTCTTCGCCGAACTAGTGCACATATACAATTTACCATTGTATTGGGTGTGCTGGGGACACAAGAGACTCTTTGCTATTTGGTTGCAGGGTTGTTTGAGAGAGACCATCTTCATCCTACGCCTCCCACATATTGATAAACTTAGGTCATCCACTTGAGGGAAATTTGCTACTGTCCTACAAACCTCTACACTTGGAGGCCCAACAACATCTACAAGAAGACGGTTGAGTAGTAGACATCAAGCTCTTTTCTGGCTCCATTGTCGAGGAGGTTAGCGCTTGAAGGTACATCTTTAGATCTTGCAATCGAATCTTTTAGTTTTTTGTTTTATCACTAGTTTAGTCTATAAAAGAAAATTACAAAAAATGGAATTGAGGGTACCTCATATGCTTCATCTTTTTAATATCTTTCATGAAAATAAGGATTCCGATAATTGTGCCAAAATGCTAGAACAAGAGTGCATTAAAATGTTTGGCACTAAATCTTTGAATGATGAGCATGATTGCAATGTTGTTAGTACGAACTCTTTGAATATCCATAGTACTAATGATGATTGCACGAGTCATGATGAAAATGTCTCTTATAAGCATGCCAATTTTTATGGAGTGCATAGGGTTTGCAAGTACACACCAAATAGGGAAGATAGATTTTGCAAGAGGCATAAGTATTTAGAAACTAAATGGTTGCAAGAAAGGCTAGATGTTTGTGCTGAAAATTTAAATTTACTTAGCCATCCTTGTGAACTTTGCAATGAACGTGGTCATTTAAATATCCAATGCAAATTGTTTCATGATCGAACCATTTCCAAAACTTGTGATGACTTGATTTCCCTTGCACATCATAATGAACTTAGTTTGCTTCTGGGTTATGAAGAAATGAAATGTATAACTAAGGATATTCCAGAATTTGTCCTTGATAAAGTTCTTGATTTTGATCTAGAGGAAATTTATATGTATTGTGCGGTGAATTGCATTGAGAATCCTTATATTGCCAATTACATAAAGTCAAGAAAACAATTAGAAGGTGAAGAGAATACTAATGAAAGGGAAGAGATTTCCCAATATCCTCCTATTTTTTCTTATGATGAATCAGGTAACGAGGAGGGGCCTTCTATCCAACCATTCTCATTAATAAGGAGCTCCAAAAAGAGGGTTAAACCCACACATGATGCGAAGAAGAAAAAGAAAAGACGTAGAAGCAAAGGTAAAAAGGTATCCCTCCCAAATGATGTTGCTCCTATTACTCATTGTGATGATGATAATTGCTATACTATTGGTGCTATCCATACTATTAATGACGACAGTGATTATGCTTATCATATGAAAAGGCCCAAGCTTGGGGATACTATGTTTGATGAGACTGACATGTTTGAGAATTTATTTGCTGCAATTAATGTTTGTCCCAGGCTTGGGGATGCTATGTTTCATGAATATGATATATTTAACCTCCCAAGTTTTGATATGCAATTTATTATGATGATAGCATGCCTCCTATTTATGATGATTACAATGATGAAAGTGGGTTTGGAAGAGTGTCAACTTTAGGAAGTAATGATCCCGCTACTTTGGAGGATGTTGAATCTTATTGTGATAATTATAAAAGTGGATTTGGTGAGGTCATGACTTTATTTAGTAATGATTCCACTATCTTGGAAGAGGTTTCAATTGATTATGATGAGAACAAAGTTGCTACTTATGATATTATTGTGATGATACTTATACTATAAAAAGTAGAGATGATTATATTTATAAAACTTGTCATGATTATGATTACCCTTTTTCTGAACATTACTCTTTTAATGTGGAAACAATTTATAGTATTCGAGTTTCTTATGACCCTCCCACTATTCCGAATGAGAAGAATTTTACTTATGTGGAGAATAGTAAATTTTCTATGTTTGTAGATCATGAAAAGAATGTTTTATGTGATGGTTATATTGTTGAATTCATTCATGATGCTACTGAAATTTATTATGAGGGAGGAATATATGCCTGTAGGAATTGCAATAATATCAAGTTTCCTCTCTATGTGCTTAAAGTTTTAAAGTTATGCTTGTTTTGCCTTCCTATGCTAGTTGATTATTGTTCCCATAAGTTGTTTGCTCACAAAATACCTATGCATAGGAAGTGGGTTAGACTTAAATGTGCTAGTCATATTCTTAATGATGCTCTCTTTATGTTTAAATTCTTATCTTTTATGTGAGCATCATTGAAATCATCATGCCTAGCTAGGGGCGTTAAACGATTGCGCTTGTTGGGAGGCAACCCAATTTTATTTTTGTTACTTGCTTTTTGTTCCTATTTAGTAAGAATTAAATCATCTATCCTCTGTTATGATTGTGTTTTTTATATTTTAATTAGTGTTTGTGCCAAGTAAAGCCTTTAGGATCTTCTTGGGTGATTGTTATTTGATCTTGCTGTAAAAAACAGAAAGTATGCGCTCACGAGAATAATTTTCATTTGCTATTTGATCTTGCTGTAAAAAACAGAAAGTATGCACTCACGAGAATAATTTTCATTTTTTACCAGAGAACGATAAAATACCAATTCCACTTGAAGTAGATTAATAAACAAATTGCCTAGGACTTACTAATTTCTCAGGATTTTTGGAATTACAGAAGTACTTGAAACCTACATATTATTACAGACTATTCTGTTTTTGACAGATTCCGTTTTCTATGTGTTGTTTGCTTATTTTGATGAATCTATGAGTAGTATCAGAGGGTATGAACCATAGAGAAGTTGGAATACAGTATATATTACACCAATATGAATTTAGAATGAGTTCACAACAGTGCCAAAGTGGTGATTTATTTTCTTATACTACTGGAGCTTACAAGTTTTCTGTTAAGTTTTGTGTTGTGAAGTTTTCAAGTTTTGGGTAAACATTCGATGTTCTATGGAATACGGAGTGGCAAGAGCCTAAGCTTGGGGATGTCCAAGGCACCCCAAGGTAATATTCAAGGACAACCAAGAGCCTAAGCTTGGGGATGCCCCGGATGGCATCCCCTCTTTCGTCTTCGTTCAACGGTAACTTTACTTGAGGCTATATTTTTATTCACCACATGATATGTGTTTTGCTTGGAGCATCATTTTATTTTATTTTGTTTTGCTTGCTGTTAGAATAAAATACCAAGATATAAAATTCTTAAATGTTAGAGAGTCTTCACATAGTTGCATAATTATTCGACTACTCATTGATCTTCACTTGTATCTTTTAGAGTAGTTTTTCATTTCCTCTAATGCTTCACTTATATCATTTTAGAGCACGGCGGTGGTTTTATTTTGAAGAAATAGATGAACTCTCATGATTCACTTATATTATTTTCAGAGTCCTAAACAGCATGGTAATTTGCTTTGGTTATGAATTTAGTCCTAATATGATGGGCATTCAAGATGGGTATAATAAAAACTTTCATATAAAGTGCATTGAATACTATGTGAAGTTTGATTCCTTATGATTGTTTTGAGATATGAGGATGGTAATATTAGAGTCATGCTAGGGAGTAGTTGTCAATTTGAGAGATACTTGTGTTAAAGTTTGTGATTCCCGTAGCATGCACGCATGGTGAACCATTATGTGATGAAGTCGGAGCATGATTTATTTTTTGATTGTCTTCCTTATGAGTGGCGGACGGGGACGAGCGATGGTCTTTTCCTATCAATCTATCCCCCTAGGAGCATGCGCGTAGTACTTCATTTCGATAACTAATAAATTTTTGCAATAAGTATGTGAGTTCTTTATGACTAATGTTGAGTCCATGGATTATACGCACTCTCATCCTTCCACCATTGCTAGCCTCTCTAGTACCGCGCAACTTTCGTCGGTACCATAAACCCACCATACACCTTCCTCAAAACAGCCACCATACCTACCTATTATGGCATTTCCATAGCCATTCCGAGGTATATTTCCATGCAACTTTCCACTGTTCTGTTTATTATGACATTCTCCATCTGTGTCATATTGCTTTGCATGATCATGTAGTTGACATCGTATTTGTGGCAAAGCCACCATTCATAATTTCATACATGTCACTCTTGAATCATTGCACATCCCGGTACACCGCCGGAGGCATTCACGTAGAGTCATATTTTGTTCTACGTATCGAGTTGTAATTCTTGAGTTGTAAGTAAATAAAAGTGTGATGATCATCATCATTAGAGCATTGTCCCATGTGAGGAAAGGATGATGGAGACTATGATTCCCCCACAAGTCAAGATGAGACTCCGGACGAAAAATAAAAAAATAAAAAGAGAAAAAAGAGGCCATAAAAAAGAGAAGGCCCAAAAAAACAAAAAAATGAGAGAAAAAGAGAGAAGGGGCAATGCTACTATCCTTTTACCACACTTGTGCTCCAAAGTAGCACCATGATCTTCATGATAGAGAGTCTCCTATGTTGTCACTTTCATATACTAGTGGGAATCTTTCATTATAGAACTTGGCTTGTATATTCCAATGATGGGCTTCCTCAAAATGTCCTAGGTCTTCTTGAGCAAGCGAGTTGGATGTACACCCACTTAGTTTATTTTTAAGCTTTCATACACTTATAGCTCGAGTGCATCCGTTGCATGGCAATCCCTCACTCACATTGATATCTATTGATGGGCATCTCCATAGCCCGTTGATAAGCCTAGTTGATGTCAGACTGTCTTCTCCTTTTTTGTCTTCTCCACACAACCTCCATCATCATATTCTGTTCCAGCTATAGTGCTATGTCCATGGCTCACGCTCATGTATTGCGTGAAGATTGAAAAAGTTTGAGAACATCAAAAGTATGAAACAATTGCTTGGCTTGTCACCGGGGTTGTGCATGATTTAAATATTTTGTGTGATGAAGATAGAGTATAGCCAGACTATATGATTTTGTAGGGATAGCTTTCTTTGGCCATGTTATTTTGAGAAGACATGATTGCTTTATTAGTATGCTTGAAGTATTATTGTTTTTGTGTCAATATTAAACTTTTGTTTTGAATCTTATGGATCTGAATATTCTTGACACAATAAAGAAAATTACATTGATAATTATGCTAGGTAGCATTCCACATCAAAAATTCTATTTTTATCATTTACCTACTCGAGGGCGGGCAGGAATTAAGCTTGGGGATGCTTGATGCGTCTCCAACGTATCTATAATTTTTTATTGTTCCATGCTATTATATTATACATTTAGGATGTTTTATATGCATTTATATGCTATTTTATATGATTTTTGGGACTAACCTATTAACCTAGAGCCCAGTGCTAGTTTCTGTTTTTTCCTTGTTTTTGAGTATTGCAGAAAAGGAAAACCAAACGGAGTCCAATTGACCTGAAAAGTCACGAAGATAATTTTTGGATTAGAAGAATCCCACGGAGTACCGGATATGGGCCAGAAGAGTCCCGAGGCACCCACGAGGGTGGGGGCGCGCCCTACCTCCCTGGGCGCGCCCCCTACCTCGTGGCCACCTCGGGGACCCCCGTGACTTTTTCCCGACTCCAACACCTCTTATATATACCCAAACTTCAAGAACATAACCTAGATCCGGAGTTCCGTCACCGCAAGACTCCGTAGCCACCGAAAACCAATCTAGACCCGTTCCGGCACCCTGCCAGAGGGGGGAATCCCTCTCCGGTGGCCATCTTCATTATCCTGGCGCTCTCCATGACGAGGAGGGAGTAGTTCACCCTCGGGGCTGAGGGTATGTACCAGTAGCTATGTGTTTGATCTCTCTCTCTCTCTCGTGTTCTTGATTCGACACGATCTTGATGTATCACGAGCTTTGCTATTATAGTTGTATCTTATTATGTTTCTCCCCCTCTACTCTCTTGTAATGGATTGAGTTTTCCCTTTGAAGTTATCTTATCGGATTGAGTCTTTAAGGATTGGAGAACACTTGATGTATTTCTTGCATGTGCTTATCTGTGGTGACAATGGGATATTCACATGATCCACTCGATGTATGTTTTGGTGATCAACTTGCGAGTTCCATGACCTTGTGAACTTATGCATAGCGGTTGGCACACGTTTTTGTCTTGATGTATGTTTTGGTGATCAACTTGCGAGTTCCGTGACCTCGTGAACTTATGCATAGGGGTTGGCACATGTTTTCGTCTTAACTCTCTGGTAGAAAACTTTGGGGCACTCTTTGAAGTTCTTTGTGTTGGTTGAATAGATGAATTTGAGATTGTGTGATGCATATCGTATAATCATACCCATGGATACTTGAGGTGACATTGGAGTATCTAGGTGACATTAGGGTGTTGGTTGATTTGTGTCTTAAGGTGTTATTCTAGTATGAACTCTAGGATAGATCGAACAGAAAGAATAGCTTCGTGTTATTTTACTACGGACTCTTGAATAGATCGATCAGAAATAATAACTTTGAGGTGGTTTCGTACCCTATAACAATCTCTTAATTTGTTCTCCGCTATTAGTGACTTTGGAGTGACTCTTTGTTGCATGTTGAGGGAAGTTATATGATCCAATTATGTTATTATTGTTGAGAGAACTTGCACTAGTGAAGGTATGAACCCTAGGCCTTGTTTCCTAGCATTGCAATACCGTTTCCGCTCACTTTTATCATTAGTTACCTTTTTTTTTATATTTTCAGATTAAAAAAACCTATATCTACCATCCATATTGCACTTGTATCACCATCTCTTCGCCGAACTAGTGCACCTATACAATTTACCATTGTACTGGATGTGTTGGGGACACAAGAGACTCTTTGCTATTTGGTTGCAAGGTTGTTTGAGAGAGACCATCTTCATCCTACGCCTCCCACGGATTGATAAACCTTAGGTCATCCACTTGAGGAAAATTTTCTACTGTCCTACAAACCTCTGCACTTGGAGGCCCAACAAGGTCTACAAGAAGAAGGTTGTGTAGTAGACATCAGACACCATCATGGAAGGGTTCACCACTTCCATTGGTGCCTCTCCGATGATGCATGAGTAGTTCCTTGTAGATCTTCGGGTTCGTAGTTAGTAGCTAGATGGCTTCATCTCTCTCTCGCTGAATTCTCAATACAATGGTCTCTTGGGGATCCATATGATGTAACTCTTTTGCGGTGTGTTTATTGGGATCTGATGAACTTCGAGTTTATGATCAGTCATATCTTTTTATATCCATGTAAGTTATTTGATTTTCTTTGATCTCCTATATGCATGATCTCTTATAGAGTTGTTTTTATTCTCTAACATTTGGGTTTTGTTTGGCCAACTTGATCTATTTATCTTGCAATGGGAAGAGGTACCCGGTAGTGCGTTCGATCTTACGGTGCTCGATCCTAGTGACAGAAAGGGAAATGACACGTACGTATCGTTGCTACTAAGGATAAAAAGACAAGATCTATATGTACTGCCATATAGATAAATGGATATTGTCTACATCATGTCATCGTTCTTATTGCATTACTCCGTTTTTCCTTGAACTTAATACACTAGATGCATGCTGGATAGCGGTCGATGTGTGGAGTAATAGTAGTAGATGCAGGCAGGAGTCGGTCTACTAATCTTGGACGTGATGCCTATGTAATGATCATTGTATGGATATCGTCATAATTATTCGAAGTTCTATCAATTGCCCAACAGTAATTTGTTTACCCACCGTTTGCTATTTTTCTCGAGAGATGCCACTAGTGAAACCTATGGCCCCCGGGTCTTCTTTCTCATATATTTGTCCTGCGATCTACTTTTCCTTTGAATTTTTATTCAGATTTATTAAACCAAAAACTATATAAATACCTTGCTTCATTTTATCTTTATTTGTTTTATTTGGTGTTCGATCTATCAATCTACTACAATTTACCTCATGTCCGCTTGCCTATCTTGAGGCGCCGTACCCCGGAAGGGATTGACAACCGCTTTAACTTGTCGGGTTGCGAGGTGTTGTTGTTTGTGTGCAGGTGTTGTTTATGTTGTGTTGCTTGGTTCTCCTACTGGTTTGATACCTTGGTTTCATAACTAAGGGAAATACATACCGTCGCTGTGCTACATCATTGATACGTCTTCGTCGTATCTACTTTTCCAAACACTTTTGCCCTTGTTTTGGACTCTAACTTGCATGATTTGAATGGATCTAACCCGGACTAACGTTGTTTTTAGTAGAATTGCCATGGTGTTATTTTTGTAAAGAAATAAAAGTTATCGGAATGACCTGAAAATCAACGAAGATTATTTTTGGAATTAATAAAAAATACTGGCGAAAGAATAAAGGCCAGGGGCCCACACCCTGTCCATGAGGGTGGGGGATGCGCCTACCCCCCTGGGCGTGCCTACCCCCCGGGTGCGCCCCTGCCTCGTGGGCCCCCTGGTGCTCTAGCGACCTCAACTCCAACTCCATATATTCGTGTTCAGGGAGAACAAAATCAGAGAGAAGTATTCATCGCGTTTTATGATACAGAGTCGCCGCTAAGCCCTAATCTCTCTTGGGAGGGCTGATCTGGAGTCCGTTCGGGGCTCCGGAGAGGGGAATCCGTCGCCATCGTCATCATCAACCTTCCTCCATCACCAATTCCATGATGCTCACTGCCGTGCGTGACTAATTCCATCATATGCTTGCTGGACGGTGATGGGTTGGATGAGATTTATCATGTAATCGAGTTAGTTTTGTTAGGGTTTGATACCTAGTATCCACTATGTTCTGTGATTGATGTTGCTATGACTTTGCTATGCTTAATGCTTGTCACTAGGGCCCGAGTGCCATGATTTCAGATCTGAACCTATTATATTTTCATGAATATATGTGAGTTCTTGATCCTATCTTGCAAGTCTATAGTCACCTACTATGTGTTATGATCCGGCAACCCCGAAGTGACAATAATCGGGACCACTCCCAATGATGACCATAGTTTGAGGAGTTCATGTATTCACTATGTGTTAATGCTTTCGTCCGGTACTCTACTAAAAGGAGGCCTTAATATCCCTTAGTTTCCAATAGGACCCCGCTGCCACGGGTGGGTAGGACAAAAGATGTCATGCAAGTTCTTTTCCATAAGCACGTATGACTATATTCGGAATACATGCCTACATTACATTGATGAACTAGAGCTAGTTCTGTGTCACCCTTTGTTATAAATGTTGCATGATTGATTGCATCAGACATAATTATCCATCACCGATCCAATGCCTACGACCTTTTCATATATTGTTCTTCACTTATTTACTTTTCCGTTGCTACTATTACAATCACTATAAAACCAAAAATGTTACTTTTGCTACCGCTACCACTACTATCATATTACTTTGCTACTAAATACCTTGCTGCAGATATTAAGTTTCCAGGTGTGGTTGAATTGACAACTCAGCTGCTAATACTTGAGAATATTCTTTGGCTCCCCTTGTGTCGAATCAATAAATTTGGGTTGAGTACTCTACCCTCGAAAATTGTTGTGATCCCCTATACTTGTGGGTTATCAAGACCATTTTCTGGCGTCATTGTCGGGGAGCATAGCTCTATTCTTTGAGTCACTTGGGATTTATATCTGCTGGTCACTATGAAGAACTTGAAAGATCAAAGAACCAAAAATTATCCCTCAACTACGAGGGGAGGTAAGGAACTGCCATCTAGCTCTGCACTTGATTCACCTTCCGTTTTGAGTAAACTTGCGATACCTACACATGCTATTGATTCTGATAGGTCGCATGTTATTGATGATGCCACTTCTGCTTTGCATGATACTTATGATGAAACTACTTCTATGCTTGATACTACTGTGCCACTAGGTGAATTTCTTGATGAACAACTTGCTAGGGCTAGAGAGAATGAAATTATTGAAACTGATAATATTGATGAAAGTGATGATGAAGATTCTCCCCCTAGATATGAATTGCCTGTTGTGCCTGAGGGTTATGTTATGGATGAAGAAACTGCTAGAGACTTTCTTGCTTGCAATGATAGAAGTGACCTTAAGAAACTATTAGCTAAGCTGAAAGAAAAATCACTGAATGCTAGAATGAAATATGATCCTGCTTATGCTACTTCACCTATCTTTATTACTGATAAGGATTATGATTTCTTAGTTGATCTTGATATAATTACTTTGGTTGAATCTGATCCTTTCTATGGCTATGAATCTGAAACTGTTGTGGCACATCTTACTAAATTAAATGATATAGCTACCCTGTTCACTAATGATGAGAAAACTTGCTACTATTATATCCTTAAATTATTTCCGTTCTCATTAAAGGGTGATGCTAAGATATAGTTTAATTCTCTTGATCCTGGTTGTGTGTGTAGTACCCAGGATATGATTTACTACTTATCTGCTAAATATTTCTCCGCTCATAAGAAACAAGCTTCTTTAAGGGAAATATATAATTTTGTGCAAATTGAAGAAGAGAGTCTCCCACAAGCTTGGGGGAGGCTTCTCCAATTACTTAATGCTTTGCCCGATCATCCTCTTAAGAAAAATGAAATACTTGATATCTTTTATAATGGACTAACCGACGCTTCCAGAGACCACCTGGATAGTTGTGCTGGTTGTGTTTTTAGTGAAAGCATGGTTGATCAAGCTAAAATTCTATTGAATAAAGTTTGACCAATGAAAATAATTGGACACTTCCTGAACCAACTCCTAAGCCAACTCCGAAGAAAAGGGGTATTCTATTTCAGTCCTGAAGATATACAAGAGGCAAAGAAATCTATGAAAGAAAAAGGTATAAAAGCTGAAGATGTTAAGAATTTACCTCCTGTTGAAGAAATACATGGTCTTAATTCATCACCTGTTGAATAAATACACGGTCTCGAAAACCCGACACATGTAGTAAAGGTAAATTCTCTCTATAGATATGATAAAGCTAAAATCCCTCGTAATAAGTCCAATGCTTAGAAGAGTTTGATAATTTTATTGTTAAACAAGAAAACTTCAATCTTATGTTGGTAGACAATTGAAACATAATGCTTATATGATTGAACACTTGAGTGATTATATGGCTAGTGTTAAAGGTGAACTTAAACTTATTAGTAAACATGCTTCTATGGTGACCACTAAAGTAGAACAAGTGCTTAAAGATTAGAATGATTTGCTCAATGAATTAAATAATAGGAAAAATGATAATGATGTTAGAGTTATGACTAGAGGAGGTAAAATGAGTCAGGAATCTTTGTATCCTGAGGGCCATCCTAAGAGAATTGAGCAAGATTATCAGAGAATTAATATTGATGCACCTAGTCCCTCTAAAAGGAAGAAAAAGGAAAATGATAGGACTTTGCACGCTTCTAGTGAACCTGTTGTACACACACCTGAGAATCCTAATAATATTTCTATCTCTGATGCTGAAACACAATCTGGTAATGAACATGAACCTAGTGATAATGTTAATGATGATGTTCATGTTGATGATCAACCTAGCAATAATAATGATGTAGAAATTGAACCTGCTGTTGATCTTGATAACCCACAATCAAAGAATCAACGTTATGATAAGAGAGACTCTGTTGCTAGGAAGCACGGTAAAGAAAGAGAACCATGGGTTCAGAAACCCATGCCTTTTCCTCCTAAACCATCCAAGAAAAAGGATGATGAGGATTTTGAGCGCTTTTCTAAAATGATTAGGCCTATCTTTTTGCGTATGCGTTTGACCGATATGCTTAAAATGAATCCTTATGCTAAGTATATGAAGGATATTGTTACAAATAAGAGAAAGATACTGGAAGGTGAAATTTACACCATGCTTGCTAATTATACTTTTAAAGGTGGAATACCAAAGAAACTTGGAGATCCATGAGTACCAACTATACCATGCTCCATTAAAAGAAACTATGTTAAAACTGCTTTATGTGATCTTGGAGCCGGTGCTAGTGTTATGCCTCTCTCTTTATACCGTAGACTTGATTTGAATAAGTTGACGCCTACTGAAATATCTTTGCAAATGGCTGACAAATCAACTGCTATACCTGTCGGTATTTGTGAGGATGTGCCTGTTGTGGTTGCAAACGTTACTATTTTAACGGACTTTGTTATTCTTGATATTCCCAAGGACGATAGTATGTCTATTATCCTTGGAAGACCCTTTTTGAACACTGCAGGGGCTGTTATTGATTGCACCAAAGGCAATGCCACTTTTCATGTTCATACGGTACACTTCCCGAGGAAACAACCTCAAGTCCACAGTATCAATTCTATTGGAAAAATTTCAACAATCACTATTGGAGGTTTTGAATTCCCTCTTCCTACTATCAAGAAGAAATATGATATTCTTATTGTTGGGGACATGCATATCCCCGTTCAGGTGACATAGTGTTATTTGAAATTTCTCCGGTTCCATGTTATTCGGAATGAGTTTGTTAACAAGACTTGATCAACCTTGTTAGTGGATTCCTTTTGAAGAACATGAGATGGGTGAATTTAGAAAACACAACTCTCTGTACCCTCTTTTTACTTTCTGTTATTTATATTAAATAAAGCAAAAATAGTAATTTCTGTCAGTTTTCTGAGTTATCCATGCAATGAAAAATACCCTGAAAATAAAAGTTCTCCAAATGCCCTGAAATTTGAATATGATTTTTTCTAGAATATTTGAGAATATATAGCACTGAGAACACATCAGGGGGAGCTAGCACCTGGCCATAAGGGTCCAGGGCGCGCCCTACCCCCCTAGGCGCGCCCCCTGCCTCGTGGGCCCCTGGTGGCCCCCCTCCACTTATTCCAGCCACCACACACTCCTTCTTCCTCCCAAAAAAATCACCAACCAGCTCAAGCATGAGTTCTAGCTCATCTTGCTGCCATTTTTGATCTCCTAGCTCAAAGCTCCATTCACAAAACTGCTTTGGGGATTGTTCTTTGGTATGTGACTCCTCCAATGGTCCAATTAGTTTTTGTTCTAGTGATTTATTCATTGCAAATATTTTCTGCCTAGGTGACCCTGTTCTTGAGCTTGCATGTCAAATTTATATAGTCCCGAGTAGTTCTAATGCATGATATAGTCTCTAGGCACTTGTCGGAGTAGTTGCTATCAATTTTTTTTGAGTTTGGTTCACTTTTATTTTGAGTTGCTAAAAATTTCAGAAATTTTCAGAAAAAATATGAAGAGATTTTTGAGGGGCTCATCGAGCCTAAGCTCGAAGGATAAACAAAGTGAAGAGAACAAGAAGCCCAAGTATAATCTCCCTCGTACTGCGGAGGTTTGGCCGTGTGAATGGCCTTGTGATGATTTCTTGAGAGAAGCCGGGATTCATGAAGATTTTTATTATTTGGCTGAGAATGCAGGCCTCACCACCTTCCTCCACGACCAACGCGAACAGTATCTCTTACTCACCAATATCTTTGTGCAAAACTTTCATTTCCATGCTAGGAGCTCACCACCTTCAGTGGAATTTTATTTACATGATGAGAATAAGGAGATGTCACTTCATGATTTTTGTCAGGTTTGTTTGATACCTTTTGAGGGCAGCATAGAGGAACCACATCGTGATGATGTGGAGGGATTTATTGATATGATTTCTGTAGGGTAAACGAGGAGAGTTTCCGATGCAAGAATCACTAGCATACATTTTTCCTGTTCTATGTTACTTTTCAATATTTGCCAGTAGATGCTTAATTGGTCGCGGGAACTGTGGGAACCTTAGTGCTCCTGATATTGTTATTTTGCGCCATGCCTTGTTTCAAGATACTACCTTCAGTTTATGCGCTATTGTTGCTAAGTGATTAAACCTGAACCATACTAAGGGCCCCGTCCTTGGAGGCATCTTTGCCTCGCGCCTAGCTGCACACTTTAACATACCCATTAGACATTATGAGAAAGAGGAAAAGTTGCTGCCTAATATTTTTCTAGATTATAAGAGCATGTTAGCACATGATTTTATTGTTAAGAATAAGAAGAAGTTGCTTAACTATAGACTGATTTTTGGTAAGAATAATTTTGAGATTATTACCTTGCCTGCTCCCTCTTTGTTTAACATATTTTCAGGCAAGTCCCTTGATTTACCGGAGGACGTTTATCCATACCGGAGTGTGACACCAGCTCCAGAGCCTGAGCCGGAACCACCCTAGGACCCTTATCGACAGTCAGTTTATTAGTGGAATTCGGAGGGGATTGCCAACCTGTGGCACCCATAGGACACTCCCCTTTACACCAGAGAGGGCTACTTTGATCCATGGGCATAGACCAACTTAGGGCAAAAGCCTAAGCTTGGGGGAGTATGTATTTCTCACCGACATTACATTCATGTTCACACACTCATGCTAGTTGTCGGTGCTCATACTTTTTCACTGTATCATCCATGATAGTTTATTTCCTTTTTAGCTTTCTTCTTGTCTGCCTTAATAAACCTTAAGAAAAACAAAAAAAATTAGTTGTAGCTTTTAGTTAGTTTACTTTCCATGCATGTAGTAGTAGTAATTAAAAAGAAAATCCAAAAAGATTTCTCGTTCTTCTTTTGCTTGTTGGGAGCTTTCCCGTGTAAATAGTTTTGTTTCTTTTCTTTGGGGGTCGAGAGGAAAAGACCATAATGAAAATGTTGAGTGGCTCTCATATGCATTATTGTTGATCTAACAAAGAGCCCATGTTACCTTGTCTTCTCTCTTGAATTGAATGCTTGCAGATTCCAGCTTAGTCCAATGCACGTACATTATTATTATCCACATCGTTCAGTCGTGCAAGTGAAAGGCAATAATGATGATTATATGATGAACTGATTGAGATGAGAAAAGCTGGTGTGAACTCGAACTCTCTTGTTTTTGTAAATATGATTAGTTAATCGTTCCTGATTCAGCCTATTATGAAAGAAACATATTTGCAATGACAATTAGAGATTGTAGTTGCTTATGCCATGCTTAATTAGCTAGGAGTTTATAATGGTTTACCTTGCGTACCAACATGCTATTAAAATGGTTGTGATGTGGTATGATAGGGTGGTATCCTCCTTTGAACGATTCGAGTGGCTTGACTTGGCACATGTTCACGCATGTAGTTCAAACAAAATCAACATAGCCTCTACGATAATTATGTTCATGGTGAATTATATCCTACCCATGCTTGCATTCGATGTCGATTAATTTAGTGCATGTTCATGATTGTTGTCGCTCTCTAGCTGGTCGCTTCCTAGTCTTTTTCTAGCCTTCACTTGTACTAAGCGGGAATACTGCTTGTGCATCCAACTCCATAAACCCCAAAGTTGTTCCATATGAGTCCACCATACCTACCTATATACGGTATCTACCTGCCATTCCAAGTAAATTTGTATGTGCCAAAATCTAAACCTTCAAATAAACATTCTATTTTGTATGCTTGAATAGCTCATGTATCAACTAGGGCTGTTTGTATCTTCCATGATGGGAGGGTTATTCTCAAGAGGACTAGACTCTGGTCCTCACTCATGAGAAAATGGCTGGTCACCGGGATGCCCAGTCCCATGCTTTATGCAAATCAAATC
Source organism: Triticum dicoccoides (assembly GCF_002162155.2). Classification (NCBI taxonomy): domain Eukaryota; kingdom Viridiplantae; phylum Streptophyta; class Magnoliopsida; order Poales; family Poaceae; genus Triticum; species Triticum dicoccoides. The sequence goes on along the minus strand of NC_041382.1, from coordinate 156,154,398 downwards.
AAAATAACTGCAAACAAAACTCCCCCAGGATTGTTGTTAGTTGGAGGCACCCGTTGTTTCAGGCAAGCCATGGATTGATGCTTGTTGGTGGTGGGGGAGTATAAACTTTACCATTCTGCTTGGGAACCGCCTATAATGTGTGTAGTATGGAAGATATCGAAATCTCCCGGTTGTTATGTTGACAATGAAAGTATACCACTCAAAATATTATTCATATCTATTTCAAAACCGAGCTCTGGCACCTCTACAAATCCCTGCTTTCCTCTGCGAAGGGCCTATTTATTTACTTTTATGTTGAGTCATCATCCTCTTATTAAAAAGCACCAGTTGGAGAGCACCACTGTCATTTGCATCCATTATTGTTAGTTTACATTGAGTATGACTTGACTGGATCTCTTTTACCATGAATTACAATGTCTAGTCAGTCCTTGATCTTTAAAGGTGCTCTGCATTTATGTTTGCGGTCTCAGAAAGGGCTAGCAAGATACCATCTTGTTATATCATATTATGATTGTTTTGAGAAAGTGTTGTCATCCGAGAATTATTATTATTGCTCGCTAGTTGATTATGCCATTGATATGAGTAAACATGAGACCTAAATGTTATTGTGAATATGGTTAGTTCATAATCTTTGCTGAAAACCTGAATGCTAGCTTTACATATTTACAACAACAAGAGCAAACAAAGTTCATAAAAGTTTTTCTTTATCACTTTCAGTTTATCAACTGAATTGCTTGAGGACAAGCAAAGGTTTAAGCTTGGGGGAGTTGAAACGTCTCCATCGTATCTACTTTTCCAAACACTTTTTCCCTTGTTTTGGACTCTAAATTGCATGATTTGAATGGAACTAACCTGGACTAACACTATTTTCAGCATAATTGCCATGGTGTTATTTTTGTCCAGAAATAAAAGTTCTCGGAATGACCTGGAAATCAACGCAGGTTATTTTTGGAATTAATAAAAAATACTGGTGAAAGAATCAAGGCCAGGGGGGCCACACCCTATCCACGAGGGTGGGGGCGCGCCTACCCCTGGGCGCGCCCCCTGCCTCGTGGCCCCCTGGTGCTCCACCGACCTCAACTCCAACTCCATATATTTGTGTTCGAGGAGAAAAAACCAGATAGAAGGATTCATCGCATTTTACGATACGGAGCCGCTGCCAAGCCCTAATCTCTCTCGGGAGGGCTGGTCTGGAGTCCGTTCAGGGCTCCGGAGAGGGGAATCCGTCACCATCGTCATCATCAACCTTCCCCCATCACCAATTCCATGATGTTCACCGTCGTGCGTGAGTAATTCCATCGTAGGCTTGCTGGACGGTGATGGGTTGGATGAGATTTATCATGTAATCGAGTTAGTTTTGTTAGGGTTTGATCCCTAGTATCCACTATGTTCTGAGATTGATGTTGCTATGACTTTGCTATGCTTAATGCTTGTCACTAGGGCCCGAGTGCCATGATTTCAGATCTGAACCTATTATGTTTTCATGAATATATGTGAGTTCTTGATCCTATCTTGCAAGTCTATAGTCACCTACTATGTGTTATGATCCGGCAAACCCGAAGTGACAATAATCGGGACCACTCCTGGTGATGACTGTAGTTTGAGGAGTTCATGTATTCACTATGTGTTAATGCTTTGGTCCGGTACTCTATTAAAAGGAGGCCTTAATATCCCTTAGCTTCCAATAGGACCCCGCTGCCATGGGAGGGTAGGACAAAAGATGTCATGCAAGTTCTTTTCCATAAGCACGTATGACTATATTCGGAATACATGCCTACATTACATTGATGAACTGGAGCTAGTTCTGTGTCACCCTATGTTATAACAGTTGCATGATTGATTGCATCTGACATAATTATCCATCACTGATCCAATTCCTATGAGCTTTTCATATATTGTTCTTCGCTTATTTACTTTTCCGTTGCTACTATTACAATCACTATAAAACCAAAAATATTACTTTTGCTACCGCTACCGCTACTATCATATTACTTTGCTACTAAATACCTTGTTGCAGATGTTAAGTTTCCACGTGTGGTTGAATTGACAACTCAGCTGCTAATACTTGAGAATATTCTTTGGCTCCCCTTGTGTCGAATCAATAAATTTGGGTTGAATACTCTACCCTCGAAAACTGTTGCGATCCCCTATACCTATGGGTTATCAATCATCCCTCCCTCTACGGGGAAATACTGACGTAGTTCTAGCTACCAATAGAGACCATGCCGGAGGTGTGGGTCAAGTTGTGGGGAGTGCCACCCAAACAACGCAGGGTGGATCATCCGATGGCGGCGACCACAATGTTGGGCATGCCTCTCATGGTTGACGAGCTGTCCTTGATCTGCTCGAGGCGTGTTCACATGGGTTTTGCATGCCGCAATCCAACCCAGATGCGGAGCTCAGTGCAGATCTGGTTCAACGGAGAGGGATTCACCATCAAGCTGGAGCTGGAGCTCGACTAGCCCCGCAAGGGGACCTGACGGTGTCGTGGACTAGGGGGTACTCATCACGTCGTCTCCCGATCTGTTAGATTGGGCCGAGGACCCCCATGGTCGTATACTCATGGGCCAGTTTGGACAGCTTCCACATACAAGGAAGATTCCACAAGACTTGGCGATCAAGACAAGGACTCCTCCCCACCGGCGTATTCGGCTAGGACTCTTGTTATCCTAGGCCTCTGGTGCACTATATAAACCGAGGCCAGGCTAGTCGATAGATATACATACAATCATACCATAGGCTAGCTTTTAGGGTTTAGCCTCTTCGATCTCGTGGTAGATCAACTCTTGTAATACCCATATCATCAAGAATAAATCAAGCAGGACGTAGGGTTTTACCTCCATCAAGAGGGCCCGAACCTGGGTAAAACATCATGTCCCCTGCCTCTTGTTACCATCCGCCTTAGACGCACAGTTCGGGACCCCCTACCCGAGATCCGCCGGTTTTGACACCGACATTGGTGCTTTCATTGAGAGTTCCGCTGTGTGATCGGCAAAAGGATCGATGGCTCGTCTGCAGGTCAACTACGATGCCGGCATCTTCATCGCCGGCTCGACTGGTCACCTTGGCTCGACCGAGGACCGTGCTCCATCTCCGATCGTCATGTTCGGACGAGGTCCTTCATCAACATCAACTCCGATCTCTATCAAGATCATGGAGGAATCATCCATGGAGCTCGGGGCTCAACGTCAACATTGCCCTTGGGCGACCGTGCTGTTTTTCCGAACAGCAAACTTGTATCCGCTGCCACCACCTCTTAGAGCATCGCTTTGACGACCCCTTCGGTGGAATTGTGCGGAATTGAGTCTACAACAACTATGCAAAATTTCGTCGAGTTCCGACAGAGGAATCTCCGGCAATCTACAATATACTGGAGCCCTGTCAAATCTAGACGGGGATCTGGACGAGTATAGGGCGTGGTCTCCAGAGCCCAGCTCGGAGGTCCTATGGAAGATCCAACCGTTCATCTACTGCGTAATTCCCATATCTACCACCCCCCCAAATTTCAGCTCGATCCGACGGTTCAAACTCCGGGAACCTTCCGATGAGTGGACCAATTTTCGGATCCGTTTTCTGCGCGAATACGGATCCGACCCGAATTCATGTTTTTTTATGAACGTGATATTGGACAACCTTTTTAGAGGAATTCTCTTCTAGGGTATTCTTCGTTGTTTTTAAACACGTGCCCGTAAATTTTTAAGCCTCCCCTGAGGTCATCTTCATCATCATGCTGGTGTCACACCATTCCGGAAATATTGCTTCAAGGCTGCCGACCTGCGCTAGACACGGCGTCACTTTGTTGAGCTGAGCTCAACTTCTTCGGATCATCATCTTGGCAAGCTGAACAAGAGTCCGGCATCGCGAAGAATAAATCATCACCAACATCGCCGCCCCACAGATTACACGGAGCGGGCATACCGGCCTCGCCGCACAGTCACTTCATCAAGCCGGTATCCACCATGTCACGACCTGCATCAGCAGGGCTGCACTATTGCTCCTTCAAGCTGGTGTCCATCACGCCGACCTACTTCGACTCATCGGCTGACATCGAGGCTTCGACATCTCGGCTGGACCGGGGGCTTTGCCATCTCTTCATCAACCTACTCCGGAGACTTCGGCGTCACTAGCCGACCAGCCCCGTCACGTTAGCTGGACCGAGGGCTTTGCCTTGGCAAGCCAACCTTTGCCAGCATCACCATGCCGTCGCTTTATCGCCCATCAGGCAATGGGTGTGCGGATCGAGTCCCAATTTGGGGAATCACCTTTCTTCGGATTGCTACAACAAATAAACCAGGTGGTATTAATCCTAATATTTTTTGCTTGTTTGGGCTCATTTTCCCAATGAATTATTACTCTGGTTAGTCCATCATATGTACGCAGGTCTACCAAATGGTGGACACATTAACGAGGTCGCATGGTGGTTCGGCCAGTTTCCGTATATAGTCCGGCGAACGCCGCATTCGGAACTCAGACCGACCTGTGAATTCATGCTTTCCCACGCCTTTACCGCATCACGCCGACGCCCGGCATCGACATTGACTTCGGCGCCAGGCCATATTTCTTTTATTACTCACTTTGCATAAATTATTTATTATGCAACGATTTTTTTTAATTATTATTATTACTATTATCTCCGGTTTGCACTATTTTTTGTGCACAGGAAAATGATCCGGGGACTTCTGCGTCACTCTGCCGGTCTGCATTGACCATGCTATTTCACCAGTTCGGCGTGTCGAGCTCTCCGCTCCGCCACCTTGGGACCGGCTTGGGGGATGGAACCTTGTCCCGCATCAAGCTCGGACCGCGTCATCAATGCCGAACACATTAACTAGCTAAGTCACTTTCATGCTCAAAGTTTTAATTTTTAACTTGTGTTCGGTTCGACCAAGCATTATACTTTTTTGGAAAAAAGTTGCTTGTAAAAAATCTCCTTGTCAAAACTTTGTTTGTGGCTTGCAAATTCAAATACCCCGTTTATTTGGGGGCTTCCTTTATGAAGCTTTTCCTCTTGCATATGATTATACTTGTACGGCTTTGTTCCTTGTTCGTGTATTACGCCACAATATGCACGATATTGACTTAAGCGATTTGCAAGCTGGGTTGCCTGGCTCCTATGCTTACCCCTACGTTCCCGATTGTTCGGCTAGGGAGTAAAGGGAGCACCTCTGCGATTGTCACGACTGGGTCCTCCGAGCTCTGACCTCAGACTGGGTGAAGCCGAAAGCTAGCGCTCTTATTGTTTTCAACCATGGTTGGCACACAACAGAACTCATGAGTACAAAAAATCTATTGCACAAGTCTCATAGCAATAATGAGCACCGAAGAAAGGTATTGGTGGGGGTACTATTTTCTTCGAAGATGCTTCTTACACTTCGTTTGTAATATAGCATAAGTTCCCTGAGCCCGCTTTGTCTGTTACAGCCTTATGGCCTGGTTGCCTGGTTATCGGAAACACTGTCGATATTCTCAACATGTGGAGTACATAACACTTTTTGGTCCTTGACCGAAGAGGGAGAAGCCGACAGTCGGTTAAGAAGTGTTTAAAGTTCGGTTGAACAAAGATATGATATAAATACTTCAGTACATACAATCATTATATAAACAATTCTTTTACCCAAGTCACTTGGGGGCTCTTAAAATTTATATGAGCTATTTTATAGTAAATGTGTTTTCATCTTGGTCGTTGCAAAGTCTTTTTCTATCGCTCCTTTTTCGACATGAGTGCGTGGTCAATAGCCAGATAACCCATTTTCTCTCTAGTGACCGCTCGAGTTTAGTTCGCTAAACTGGTCTAACGAGAAGCACTCCGCCTTCGGGATAGGAGGCTGCAGCCGTAGGCTGACCCGCTTGAAGTCTTGAGATCGGATGTTTAATGTTAATGCACGACAGAAGCACAATTTTTCCCCAATTTTCGGATTGGCACCGAACACTTGATCTTGTTCGGACGTCAAGTTTTTACTGACGTTTTTTTGGTTTTCCAAGCTTATGGCACTTTTAAACTATTTGTGTGTTTCCAGCACAAGTCTCACAGTGCAATGCCGGACACCTTTATAGATTCGGCAAAAACATTCTCGGATCTCACTATATATGCATTGGTTTCGAATTGTGTCTTCGGTCAATAGTTTGGTTGCCCGGCTCCTGCGCTTGCCTCCTACGTTCCGCCTTGTTCGGTTAGGTGTGCAAATGGAGAACCACTGCGATTGTGCTTCCAGCTCACATGGTTAAGCACCTCAGTGGAGAAAGCCGAAAATTGACTGTCACAATAAGCGTAAACTAGTCAGCAATCCGATGACGGTGTTAAATGATTGGCCATTCATAACATAAGCCGAAGTGTTTACGGCTTGACCTCGGATGTTGCCGAACACTACCGGGGGCTAGTAACTGGCCTCCCAAATTAAATCATCAATATTGTGCTCTTACATTAGAGCTGAGGTTTCATGATCATGCTCAGCATGACAACCCAAAGAAAGGAACCGATAGCGGGATTATTTTCTTTGGAAGACATTTATTATGTTAAACAGTGATATAACATATCTCTCTGCGTACCTTTGTTTATAAAACCGTATGGCCAGATTGCCTTGTTTGTCGTAAATCTTTGCCCTCATAAATGCTTTATAAAGTAGGACAAACACTCCTCGGCTACTGGCCGAGGAGGTGGAAGCTGATGGTCGGTCAACAAAGTTTTGTACAATGTGGATCCGAGCATTAATGATGTAAAGTACTTGGATACATAGAATCATTACACATAATTTGTGACTTTACTCTGGATATCGATCCTTAATTCGGCCACCCGTGCCCGCATTAAGGCCCAGGGGCTACTGGGCTTCAGGCTTATCATTTACTAATTTTAAAGGGGCGTATCGATCCCCTGATTTGGTGTTGCCACCCGCCCAGTGTCTCGGGGGCTACTGCATTGGCAATCCAGTGTAGAAAATTTAAGTGCAATATAGTTTTCGAGGAGATTATGATCCTCAGGTTGGTCGGCCGCACCCAACCTGAGTCTTGAGGACTCTGCACACCGCTTTTTGTGTCATGAAGTATTCTGCTGAGCTAGGACTTGATCCTCAGACCAATTTTGCAAATCAACCTGAGTCTCAGTGGCTACTGGGATCAGCGGTCTTATGTCATCCTTCAGGTGCATCTCGGGTTTTAGACCGATACAGACCTTGAGGGCTACTAGCTATATATCTCGGCAGAGAATAAATTGCACCAATCAAAAATATTGACAAAAAATTGGCCCACAGTCGGGGTGTTGCACCACCTCGGAAGCATTCCGGCATAAAGCTCGGGCGCTAGTGGCTGGCTCCATAGAGGGCATTTCCAGCATTAAGCTCGGCTAAACTCCTTCAACTCTTTTGGACCAAGATGATCTATGACATCTTGGATATAGTCCGGTGTTGGAGCTTGGACACAGTCCGACGTTGGAGCTCGGATACATTTCGGCATTAGAGCTTGGAAGCAGTCCGACATTGGTGCACGGCTGCAAAAGATACCTCGAATGCAGTCCGGAGTTAGAGCTCGGACGCAAGAGGACACTGCCTCCCGGGAACAACTTCAAACCCGAGGTGTGGCATAAAAATAATAAGGCATTGATAAAGGCCGGAAACTTAAAGGGGCTCCTCGGATACCCGACATGTAAACTGGTCGAATGCATTTCGGCGATCCTCAAAATCGAAGATGGGAATATTTGTTGAACGAGTTTCCAAGACCGACAACCGAAGATGAAGAATAGTTCGGAAGAATCAAGGAGTGTCTCTAACTTGAAGACCGGTTCAGGGGGCTACTGACGGTGTCCTGGACTAGGGGGTACTCACCACGTCGTCTCCCGATCTGTTAGATTGGGCCGAGGACCCCCATGGCCGTATACTCATGGGCAAGTTCGGACAGCTGCCGCATACAAGGAAGATTCCACAAGACTTGGCGATCAAGACAAGGACTCCTCCCCACCGGCGTATTCGGCTAGGACTCTTGTTATCCTAGGCCTCTGGTGCACTATATAAATCGAGGCCAGGCTAGTCGATAGAGATATACATACAATCATACCATAGGTTGGCTTCTAGGGTTTAGCCTCTTCGATCTCGTGGTAGATCAACTCTTGTAATACCCATATCATCAAGAATAAATCAAGTAGGACGTAGGGTTTGACCTCCATCAAGAGGGCCCGAACCTGGGTAAAACATCGTGTCCCCTGCCTCCTGTTACCATCCGCCTTAGACGCACAGTTCGGGACCCCCTACCCGAGATCCGCCAGTTTTGACACCGACAGGGCCCCTGCTCTGCATTGATGAGCATGAAGGCTGACATGGCGTCGGGCCCAGATGGGTGGTCGGTGGCTGATACGTCTCCAACGTATCTACTTTTTCTCATGCTTTTCCTCTTGTTTTGGACTCTAATTTGCATGATTTGAATGAAACTAACCCCCGACTGACGCTGTTTTCAGCAGAATTACCATGGTGTTGTTTTTGTGCAGAAATAAAAGTTCTCGGAATGGAACGAAACTTTTTGAGGATTTTTTATACCAATAATAAGAATTTCTAGAGCCAAGACCCACCGGAGAGGGGCCCTTGGTGGGCACAGCCCATCAAGGCGCGCCTGTTGGGGAATGCAGTAATTTCAAAAAAATTCCTACACACACGCAAGATCTATCATGGTGATGCATGGCAACGAGAAGGGAAGAGTGTTGTCCACGTACCCTCGCAGACCGTAAGCGGAAGCGTTATGACAATGCGGTTGATGTAGTCAAACGTCTTCATGATCCGACCGATCCTAGCACCGAAGGTACGACACCTCCGTGATCTGTACACGTTCAGCTCGGTGACGTCCCATGAACTCTAGATCCAGCTGAGTGTCGAGGGAGAGTTTCGTTAGCACGACAGCATGATGACGGTGATGATGAAGCTACCAGCGCAGGGCTTCGCCTAAGCACTGCAACGATATGACCGAGGTGGATTATGGTCGAGGGGGGCACCGCACACGGCTGAACAATGTCAACTTGTGTGTTCTAGGGTGCCCCTGCCCCCATATATAAAGGAGCAAGGGGGAGGCCGGCCAGCCCTAGGGCGCGCCAAGGAGGGGAGGAATCCTCCTCCTAGTAGGAGTAGGATTCCTCCTTTCCTAGTCCTACTAGGAGGGGGAAGGAAGGAGTGGGAGAGAGGAAGGAAAGGGGGGGGCACCCCACTCCTATTCCAATTCAGACCCAAGGGGGAGGGGGTGCGCGGCCTACCCTGGCAGCCCCTCTCTCTCTCCACTAAGGCCCATCTAGGCCCACTAGTTCCCCGGGGGGGTTCTGGTAACCCTTTGGCACTCCGGTTTTCTCTGAAATCACCCGGAACACTTCCGCTGTCCGAATATAGTCGTCCAATATATCAATCTTTATGTCTCGACCATTTCAAGATTCCTCATAATGTTCGTGATCATTTCTGGGACTCTGAACTACCTTCGATACATCAAAACACATAAACTCATAATACAAATCGTCATCGAAAGTTATGCGTGTGGACCCTATGGGTTCGAGAACTATGTAGACATGACCGAGACACATCTCCGGTCAATAACCAATAGCGGAACCTGGATGCTCATATTGGCTCCCACATATTCTACGAAGATCTTTATCGGTCAAACCGCATAACAACATACAGCGTTCCCTTTGTCATCGGTATGTTACTTGCCCGAGATTCGATCATCGGTATGCTCATACCTAGTTCTATCTCGTTACCGGCAAGTCTCTTTACTCGTTCTGTAATGCATCATACAGTAACTAACTCTTTAGTCACATTGCTTGCAAGGCTTATAGTGATGAGCATTACCGAGAGGGCCCAGAGATACCTCTCCGACAATCGAACTAACAAATCCTAAACTTGATCTATGCCAACTCAACAAACACCATCGGAGACACCTGTAGAGCATCTTTATAATCACCCAGTTACGTTGTGACATTTGATAGCACAATAAGTGTTCCTCCGGTATTCGGGAGTTGCATAATCTCATAGTCATAGGAACATGTGTCATGAAGAAAGAAATAGCAACAAACTAAACGATCATAGTGCTAAGCTAACGGATGGGTCTTGTCCATCACATCATTCTCTAATGATGTGATCCCATTCATCAAATGACAACACATGTCTATGGCTAGGAAACTTAACCATCTTTGATTGACGAGCTAGTCAAGTAGAGGCATACTAGGGACACTCTGTTTGTCTATGTATTCACACATGTATCAAGTTTCCGGTTAATACAATCCTAGCATGAATAATAAACATTTATGATGATATAAGGAAATATAAATAACAACTTTATCATTGCCTCTAGGGCATATTTCCTTCAGCGCCCCCCTCTCCTGGCGCGCCCATGTGGGTTGTACCCACCTGGTGGCCCCGCTGATGACTCCCTGATACTATAAAATCACATTATTCCAGAAAAAATCAGGGAGAAAGAATTATCGTGATCCACGAGATAGAGCCGCCGCCAGGCCCTGTTCTTCCTCGAGAGGGCAGATCTGGAGTCCGTTTGGGGCTCCAGAGAGGGGGATCTTTGTTCTTCGTCATCACCAACCCTTCTCCATTGCCAATTCCATGATGCTCCCCTCCGAGAGTGAGTAATTCCTTCGCAGGCTCGCTGGTCGGCGAGGAGTTGGATGAGATTCATCAAATCGAGTTAGTTTTGTTAGGGCCTTATCCCTAATACCCACTATGTTCTTAGATTGATGTTGCTATGACTTTGCCATGCTTAATGCTTGACACTTTGGGCTCAGGTGCCATGATTTTAGATCTGAACCATTTATGAATTCATCATTATATCCATATTTTAGATCCGATCTTGCAAGTTATAGTCACCTACTACGGTTATGATCCCGCAACCTTGGAGTGACAACAACCGGGCCCACTCCCAGTGATGACCGTAGTTTGAGGAGTTAATGTATTCACTGTGTGTTAATGCTTTGTTCTGGTTCTCTATTAAAAGGAGGCTTTAATATCCGTTAGTTTCCAATATGGACCACACTGCCACGGGAGGGTAGGACAAAAGATGTCATGCAAGTTCGTTTAACAAAGCACGTATGACTATTTACGGAATACATGCCTACATTATATCGATGAACTGGAGCTAGCACCGTATCACACTAGGTTATAACTGTCTCATGATGAATATCATCCAACAAGTCACCGATCCAATGCCTGCGAATTTATCCTTATTGATCTTGCTGTGTTACTATTGCTATCATCACTGTTACACTTGCTACAAACTACTACTATCACTATTACTATTACCATTGCTGTTGTCACTATTATCAAAACTATCAAACTACTTTACTACTGATCACTTTGCTGCAGATAATTAATCTCCAGGTGTGCTTTAATTGACAACTCATCTGCTAATACCTTCAAATATTCATTGGCTCCCCTTGTGTCGAATCTATAAATTTGGGTTGAATACTCTACCCTCGAAAACTGTTGCGATCCCCTATACTTGTGGGTTATCAAGACCTTTTTCTGGCGCCGTTGCTGGGAAGCATAGCTATATTTGTTGAGTCACTTGGGATTATTATAATATTATCACTATGAGGAATCTGAAGGATCCAAAGACTAAGATATTTCCCTCAAGGACGAGGGGAGGTAAGGAACTGCCATCCAGTTCTGCTTTAGATTCACCTTCTGTTACGAGTAAACTTGCAACACCACCACATGCTATTAATTATGATATGTCACAAGTTATTGATGATGCTACTTCTACTATGAATGATTCTTATGATGATGCTAGTACCTTTCTTGATAATGATGATGTGACACTTGGTGAATTTCTTAATAGACAAATTGCTGGAGTTATACAACATGGTGTTGTTGAATCTGATGATGAGCTTGAAACTGAAACTCCTAAAACACCTCTAGAACTAACCTTCATAGATATGAATTGCCTAAGGTACCGGAAGGTTATGTTATGAGTGAAGAAGCAACTAGAGATATTCTTGCTTGTAATGATAGAGATGATATAGAGAAATTACTACACAAGTACAAAGAAAAATCTCTGAATGCTAGAATGAAATCTGATCCTAAGTTTGCTACTTCACCTATCTGTATTGCTAATAAGGATTACAAATTCTCAGTCGACCCAAAGTTAATTACTTTGGTTAAATATGATCCTTTCCATGGTTATGAAACTAAAACTGTTGTGGCACATCTTACTAAGTTGAATGACATAGCCACCCTTTTTACACATGATGAGAAAACTCGTTACTACTTTATTCTCAAATTATTTCCTTTCTCATTAAAGGGTGATGCTAAAGCTTGGTACAATACTCTTGCTCCTAGTTGTGTGCGTAGTCCCCAAGATATGGTTTATTACTTCTCTGGAAAATATTTTCCTGCTCATATGAAACAAGCTGCCTTACAGGAAATATTTAACTTTGTGCAAACTAAAGAAGAGAGTCTCCCACGAGCTTGGGGGAGGCTTTGCCAGTTACTTAATGCTTTGCCTGATCATCCTCTTAAGAAAAATGAAATACTTGATATCTTCTATAATGGACTAACCGATGCTTCTAGGGACTTCCTAGATAGTTGTGCTGGTTGTGTTTTTAGGGAACGGACTATTGCTCAAGATGAAGAATTATTGAATAACATGTTGAAAAATTATGATGACCGGACTATTCCTGAACCACCGCCTAAACCCACTCCGAAGAAGAGGGGTATATTATATCTCAGTCCCGAAGATATGCAAGAGGCAAAGAAATCTATGAAGGAAAAAGGTATTAAAGCTGAGTATGTAAATTTTTTACCTCCTATTGAAGAAATACATGGGCTTAATACACCACCAATGCCTAAGGTGGCAGAGGTAAATTCTCTTATGAAGTTTAATGATAATGATAATCCTCACAATATGCATCCTAGTCAATGCCTTTATGAGTTTGAAGACTATATTAGAAAACAAGATCACTTCAATGCAAATGTTATGAAACAATTGAAATACAATTCTGATATGATTGCTCACTTGAGTGACTTGTTATTTAAAATCTCAAATGATGTTAGAGGTGTTGGAAAACATGCTTCTATGGTTCAAACTCAATTAGAACAAGTTCCTAAATCACAAAGAGAATTGCTTGATGAAATGAATCATAATATGCATGACTTTGTTGTTAGATTTGCAACTAGAGGAGGTAAAATGACTTAGGAACCACTTTATCCCGAGGGACACCCAAAAAGAATTAAACAAGATTCACAAAGAACCAACACTAGTGCACCTAGTCCTTCCAAGAAGAAAAAGAAAAACAAAAATGTAGGACTTTGCACACTTTTAGTGAACCGGAAATAGAGAAACCTCCAGATAATGATAATGAAATTTCTATCTCTGATGCTGAAACTCAGTCTGGTAATGACCACTCACCTAATGATAATGAAAAAGGTAATGATGAGGTTCATGAAGAATTTCAACCAACCAGTGATAAAGAACCAGATAATGATGTTGAGATAGAACCACCTGTTGATCTTGATAACCCACAACCTAAAAATAAAAGATATGACAAAAGAGACTTTGTGGCTAGGAAACACGGTAAAGAAAGAGAACCGTGGGTTCAAAAACCCATGGCTTTTCCACCTAAGTCAACTAAAAAGAATGATGATGAAGAATTTGAACGCTTTGCTGAAATACTGAGGCCAATCTTTTTGCGTACTCGCTTGAATGATATCCTAAAAATGCCTCCTTATGCAAAGTATATGAAAGACATCATCACAAATAAGAGAAAAATACCAGAAGCTGAAATATCCACTATGCTTGCTAATTATATCCTTAAAGATGGAGTACCTAAAAACTTGGAGATCCGAGAATACCAACTATACCTTTCTCTATCAAAAAGAATTATGTGAAAACTGCTTTGTGTGATTTAGGAGCTGGTGTTAGTGCTACCTCTTGAGCACTGCATCGATTTTCCCTTGAAGAGGAAAGGGTGAAGCAGCAAAGTAGCGTAAGTACCTCTTGAGCACTGCCTCAGTTTTCCCTTGAAGAGGAAAGGGTGAAGCAGCAAAGTAGCGTAAGTATTTCCCTTAGTTTTTATGAACCAAGGTATCAATCCAGTAGGAGAGTACATGCAAGTCACCTCGCACCTACACAAACAAATAAGAGCCTTGCAACCAACGCGATAAAGAGGTTGTCAATTCCTTCATGGCCACTTGCAAAAGTGAGATCTGATAGAGATAATAAGATAAATAGTTTTGGTATTTTTATGATATATATTAAAAGTAAAGATTGCAAAGTAAAATAGATTGGAAACTTATATGATGGAAAATAGACCCAGGGGCAATAGGTTTCACTAGTGGCTTCTCTCAAGATAAAATAAGTATTACGGTGGGTAAACAAATTACTGTCGAGCAATTGATAGAAAAGTGCATAATTATGAGAATATCTAGGCATGATCATGTATATAGGCATCACGTCCGCGACAAGTAGACCGAAACTATTCTGCATCTACGACTATTACTCCACACATCGACCGCTATCCATCATGCATCTAGAGTATTAAGTTCATAAGAACAGAGTAACGCATTAGGCAAGATGACATGATGTAGCGGGATAAACTCAAGCAATATGATATAAACCCCATCTTTTTATCCTCGATGGCAATAATACAATACATGCCTTGCTGCCCTACTGTCACTGGGAAAGGACACCGCAAGATTGAACCCAAAGCTAAGCACTTCTCCCATTGCAAGAAAGATCAATCTAGTAGGCCAAACCAAACTGATAATTCGAAGAGACTTGCAAAGATAACAAATCATACATAAAAGATTTCATAGAAGAATCAAATATTGTTCATAGATAATCTTGATCATAAACCCATAATTCATCGGATATCGACAAACACACTGCAAAAAGAATTACATCGAATAGATCTCCAAGATAATCGGGGAGAACTTTGTATTAAGATCTAAAGAGAGAGAAGAAGCCATGTAGCTAATAACTATGGACCCGAAGGTCTGTTGTAAACTACTCACACATCATCGGAGAGGCTATGGTGTTGATGTAGAAGCCCTCTGTGATCGATTCCCCCTCCGGCGGAGCTCCGGAAAAGGCCCCAAGATGGGATCTCTTGGGTATAGAAGGTTGCGGCGGTGGAAATAGGGTTTCGTGGTGCTCCTGGATGTTTTCGGGGTATATGGGTATATATAGGAGGAAGAAGTACGTCGGTGGAGCTGCGAGGGGCCCACGAGGGTGGGGGCGCGTCTGCCCCCCCTGGGCGCACCCCCTGCCGCGTGGCCTCCTTGCTTCTTTCTTAACGGCCACTCCAAGTCTCCTGGATTACGTTTGTTCCAAAAATAACTCTCCCGAAGGTTTCATTCCGTTTGATATTTCTTTTCTGCGAAACACTGAAATAGGCAAAAAATAGCAATTTGCACTGGGCCTTTGGTTAGTAGGTTAGTCCCAAAAATAATATAAAAAGGTAAATTAAAGCCCATTAAACATCCAAAACAGATAATATAATAGCATGGAACAATCAAAAATTATAGATACGTTGGAGACGTATCAGTTAGTGTTATGCATTTCTCTTTATATAAAAGACTTGACTTGAATAAACTCACACCTACTGAAATATCTTTGCAAATGGCTGACAAATCAACTGCCATACCTATCGGTATCTGTGAGGATGTGCCTGTTGTTGTTATTGTTGCTAATGTTACTATTTTGACTGACTTTGTTATACTTGAGATGCCCGAGGATGACAACATGTCAATTATCCTTGGTAGACCTTTCTTGAATACTGTAGGGGCTTTTATTGATTGCAATAAAAGCAAGGTCACCTTTCATATCAATTGTAATGAGCATATGGTGCACTTTCTGAAGAAACAATTCCAAGTGAATGGTATTAATGTTATTGAAATATCTCCGACAATCACTATTGGAAGTTTTAAAATACCTCTACCCACTGTCAAAAACAAATATGAAATTCTTATTGTTGGGAAAATGCATATCCCCATTGAGGTAACTTAGTGATTTACGAAAGTTCTTCGGTTTCATGCTAACCGAAAGTGTTTGTTAATAAGACATGATCAACCTTATTCATAAATCATTTTTGAACAATATGAAGTTGATGAATTTAGTAAGCACTACTTCCTGCCCTTACCTTTTATTTTATGTTTTTATTAGTTAAATAAAATAAAAGCCATGTTTTTTCTGTTTTCTAAATTTCCCATGCAATAAAAAATGACCCAAAAATAAAAGTTCTGAGAATGCCCTGAAAATTTTATATGATTTTTTCCTGAATATTTAAGAATTTTTGGTGCAAAAATAACCAGAGGGCGCCCTAGGGGGTTGTGGTCCCCACGTGGGCCCCCTCACTTATCTCTTTAGCCCACATTGTCACCTACCTCCAGAAGAAAATCACTCTCCCTCTCTCTCCCGTGTTCTTGCTCATTTTGCTGCCAATTTCGATCTCTTTGCTCGAAGCTCCATTTCCGAAACTGTTTCGGGAGATTTTTGCTTGGAAAAATTGTACACAGACATGATGAACCTATTCGGAAGGAGTTCTTCGAGGAGACGATCCTCGGGGGCATCCTCTAGTGACAATTCTGCCCACCAGTCTTACGTTGAACCAAGTGAAAGTTCCACATGGTATGCCTCCACCAAAACATGCTTATGGCCTTACGATGAATATATGGTGCAGGTGGGCATCAAGGAGGAATTTGAGCAATATGTTCACAATGCCGGTCCTGGTCCTTACCTCTCAAATAAGTGTGAATAGCGCCATCTTCTCACTGAATCATTTGTCAAAGGATTTAAATATTTTCCATGTGAGTCTAGGGTGTCGTTTATGCTTTATGATGAACCATTTACTATTCCACTGGAAAATTTTGCTTACCATTGCAAACTTCCATTTTGGGGTTCGCTTGATGAGCCATCAAAGGCTGAGTATGAGACCTTCTTGACTAGCCTTTGTTATGGTGAAAATATGGGAGTAAGGCAAGGAAGAATAAAGAGCATTCACTTTCCCGCAATTCAATACCTTGCATTATTTAACGAGAAATGCATAGTAGGCAAGCAAGACTGTAGCATACTTTGTTTGCCAGACTTGAGCCTCATTCACACCGCTCTCACTGGTGAAAGGAATTATAACCTTGGAGCGATTGTTGCACGTAGACTTCAGCATAACGCCAAAAGTGGCTGGTTCTATGGTGGAATTTATGCCACATGTTTAGCATAAGGACTGGGTGTTTCACCTTTGCCCTTTGACCCTATCCTACCCACTCGATATTTAGATTTTGATGCCTTAAAGGAGCATAAGATTCTCAAGGGAAGGGCTGATAACTTCACTTATAATTTTTTGTTTAACCAATCACATGTTGTGGACACATATTTGCCTGCGCCTGCTCTCTTTGATTATCACAACAAGGAAAGATATTTTGTTCTTGAGAGCGAGGCCCGAGCTCACAACGCAGCAGTGTTGGCGGCACGACATGCTGAGGCCTCCGCACTTAGAGCCTCCGTGAGCTACCATGCCAACTGATGACCCACAAGTATAGGGGATCTATCATAGTCCTTTCGATAAGTAAGAGTGTAGAACCCAACGAGGAGCAGAAGGAAATGATAAGCGGTTTTCAGCAAGGTATTCTCTGCAAGCACTGAAATTATCGGTAACAGATAGTTTTGTGGTAAGGTAATTGGTAGAGTAGCGAGTAATAAAAGTAAATAAGGTGCAGCAAGATGGCCCAATTTCTTATATAGAGAAAAGCGCTCCCGAGGACACATGGGAATTATCGTCAAGCTATTTTTCATCACGTTCATATGATTCGTGTTCGGTACTTTGATAATTTGATATGTGGGTGGACCGGTGCTTGGGTGATGTCCTTACTTGGACAAGCATCCGCAACTACAACAGAAGTATTAAGGTAAACCTAACCATAGCATGAAACATATGGATCCAAATCAGCCCCTTACGAAGCAACACATAAACTAGGGTTTAAGCTTCTGTCACTCTAGCAACCCATCATCTACTTATTACTTCCTAATGCATCCCTCTAGGCCCAAACAATGGTGAAGTGTCATGTAGTCGACGTTCACATGACACCACTAGAGGGATGACAACATACATCTCATCAAAATATCGAACGAATACCAAATTCACATGACTACTAATAGCAAGACTTCTCCCATGTCCTCGGGAACAAACGTAACTACTCACAAAGCATATTCATGTTCATAATCAGAGGGGTATTAATATGCATAATGGATCTGAACATATGATCTTCCACCAAGTAAACCAACTAGCATCAACTACAAGGAGTAATCAACACTACTAGCAACCCACAGGTACCAATCTGAGGTTTGGATACAAAGATTGGATACAAGAGATGGACTAGGGTTTGAGATGAGATGGTGCTGGTGAAGATGTTGATGGAGATTGACCCCCTCCCAATAAGAGGATCGTTGGTGATGACGATGGTGATGATTTCCCCCTCCCGGAGGGAAGTGTCCCCGGCAGAACAGCTCTACCGGAGCCCTAGATTGGTTCCGCCAAGGTTCCGCCTCGTGGCGGCGGAGTCTCGTCCCGAATGCTTGCTTATGATTTTTTCTCGGACGAAAGACCTCATATAGCAGAAGATGGGCATCGGAGGGCCACCAGGGGGCCCACGAGGCAGGGGGGCGCGCCCAGTGGGGTAGGGCGCGCCCCCCACCCTCGTGGCCAGGGTGTGGCCCCCTCTGGAACTTCTTGCACTCAGTATTTTTTATATATTCTGGAAATAACTTCTGTGAAGTTTCAGGACTTTTGGAGCTGTGCAGAATAGGTCTCTAATATTTCCTCCTTTTCCAGTCCAGAATCCCAGCTGTCGGCATTCTCCCTCTTCATGTAAACCTTGTTAAATAAGAGAGTATGGGCATAAGTATTATGACATAATGTGTAAAAACAGCCCATAATGCAATAAATATAGATATAAAAGCATGATGCAAAATGGACGTATCACCGACTACTACCTCCAAGCTACTGATTCACTACCAAGTTAGGCCAAAAGCATAAGCTTGGGGGAGTACATGTTCTCACCAACATTATATTCATGTTCACATATCATTTCATTTGTCGGTGTTCACACCTTTTCATTGTGTCATCCATGCTTAGATTTATTTTCTTGCTTTCTTCTTGTGTGTTTGAAAAACTTTAGAAAAAACCAAAAAAATAGTTGTAGTAATTTACTTTCTATGCATGCTTAGTAGTAGCACTAAAAAGAAAACCCAAAAAGATTTCCTTCTTCTTCTTTTGCTTGTTGGGAGCTTTCCCATGTAAATAGTTTTCCTCGTTTTTGCTTTTTATTTACTTGCTGAAGAAAACCAAAAATTCCAAAAATATTTAAGTGTGTTTCTGTGAATTATTTTCTTTTATTCGAGTCTTACAGAGGATAAGACCACGATGAAAATGTTGAGTGGCTCTCACATGAATAACTGTTGAACGAATAAGAGCCCATTTTACCTTGTCTTCTCCTGTTGAATAAAATGTTTGCAGATTCTAGCTTAGTCCATGGCACTCTTGCACTATTATTATTTTCATATCATTCGGTCGTGCAAGTGAAAGGCAATAATGACGATATTCGATGAATTGGCCGTGGCAAAGAGAAACTGGTATGAACTCGACTTGTCTTGTCTGTGTAACTATGTTTAACCTAGTGCCCATGATTCATCCTGTTATGATTAAACATGTTTGCAATGACAATTAGAGATTATAGTTTCTCATGCCATGCATAAGTAGCTGGGAGTTAATAATGATTTATCTTGGATATCAACATAGCGTTAAAATGATTGTGATGTAGTATGATGATATGGTATCCTCCTCTAAATGAACGTAGTTGAATCAAAACCAACGTAGCCTCTATAATATTTATGTTCATGGTGATCATATCCTACTCATGCTAGTGTCTAATGTTACTTATGCATAATGCCTGGTTATGATCGTTGTTGCTCTCTAGCTGGCCTCTTCCCAATCTTAAAATTGCCAGCCTTTGCCTGTACTAAGTGGGGATTCTGCTTGTACATCAATAAACCTTGAACCCAAAGTTATTCCAGATGAGTCCACCATACCTACCTATATATGGTATTACCCTGTCGACCTAAGTAAATTTGCATATGCCACCTCTAAAACCTTCTAATTTTTTATCCGTTTTGTGTGCCTGGATCGTTCATGGAACGACAGGAGGTGGTCAATATCTTTCGTGCTAAGCATGTTATCCTCAGGTCGAGTGTTTATTCACTCGCCATCGCACGAGAAAATGGGCGGTAATAGGGATTCCCAGTCCTGAACTCAAAAATGCAAATAATTAAACAAAACTCCCCCTGGGTTGTTGTTGGTTTGGACGGCACCCGTTGTTTCGGACAAGCCGTGGAATGCGATTGTTGGTGGAGGGGGAGTAAACCTTTACTTTTATCGCTTGGGAACCACCACTAGCGTGCTTAGCATGGAATATGTTGATAACTGATGGTCGTGAAGTGAATGAGAAGGGTGCATGTCTCAAAATTTCATTTATCTCTATTTTAAAAACTGAGCTCTGGCACCTCTGCAAATCACTGTTTCCCTCTGCGAAGGGACTTTCTATTTACTTTAATGTTGTGTCACCACCTTCTATAAACAAGCGCCAAAAACTGAGTAGAACACAACGGTCATGATTTATGTATTGTGTATAGCTAATGTTGGGTGCATCATGATTGGATATTTTCTACCATGGATTACAATGTTTAGTCACTGCTTGAACTTCAGAGGTGCTCTGCATTTATGTTTTGCGGTCTCAGAAAGGGCTAGCGAGATACCATTATTGTCATATTATATCATGCTTGTTTTGACAACGTGTTGCCATTTGAGATATCTTATTATTGCTCGCTAGCTGATTATGCCATTGATATGAATCATTATAATCTTTAAGAGTTATTGTCGACATGGTTAGTTATAATGCTGGCTGAAAACCTGGATGTTGTTTAAGCTTATTTATGCAAACAAGAGCAAAAGAGTTCGTAAAAGTTTTTCTTTCTCACTTTCAGTTTATCAACTGAATTGCTTGAGGACAAGCAAAGGTTTAAGCTTGGTGGAGTTGATATGTCTCCAACGTATCTACTTTTTCTCATGCTTTTCCTCTTGTTTTGGACTCTAATTTGCATGATTTGAATGAAACTAACCCCGGACTGACGCTGTTTTCAGTAGAACTACCATGGTCTTGTTTTTGTGTAGAAATAAAAAATTCTTGGAATGGAACGAAACTTTTTGAGGATTTTTTTATACCAATAATAAGAATTTCTGGAGCTAAGACCCACCGGAGAGGGTCCCCTGGGTGGGCACAACCCACCAGGGCGCGCCCCCTCTCCTAGCACGCCCAGGTGGGTTGTACCCACCTGGTGGCCCCGCTGATGACCCCCTAATACTATAAAATCACATTATTCCAGAAAAAAAATCAGGGAGAAAGAATTATCGTGATCCACGAGACGGAGCCTCCGCCAGGCCCTGTTCTCCCTCGGGAGGGCATATCTGGAGTCCGTTTGGGGCTCTTGAGAGGGGGATCTTCATTCTTCGTCATCACCAACCCTTCTCCATCGCCAATTCCATGATGCTCCCCACCGGGAGTGAGTAATTCCTTCGTAGGCTCGCTGGTCGGTGAGGAGTTGGATGAGATTCATCATGTAATCGAGTTAGTTTTGTTAGGGCCTGATCCCTAGTATCCACTATGTTCTTAGATTGATATTGTTATTACTTTGCCATGCTTAATGCTTGACACTTTAGGCCCGGGTGCCATGTTTTCAGATCTGAACCGTTTATGAATTCATCATTATATCCATGTTTTAGATCCTATCTTGCAAGTTATAGTCACCTACTATGGTTATGATCTGGCAACCCCGGAGTGACAACAACCGGGCCCACTCTCGGTGATGACCGTAGTTTGAGGAGTTCATGTATTCACTAAGTGTTAATGCTTTGTTCCGGTTCTCTATTAAAAGGAGGCCTTAATATCCCTTAGTTTCCAATATGGACCCCGCTGCCACGGGAGGGTAGGACAAAAGATGTCATGCAAGTTCTTCTAATAAAGCACGTATGGCTATTTACGGAATACATGCCTACATTATATCGATGAACTGGAGCTAGCGGCGTATCGCCCTAGGTTATAGTTGTCTCATGATGAATATCATCCAACAAGTCGCCGATCCAATGCCTACGAATTTATCCTTATTGATCTTGCTTTGTTACTATTACTATCATCACTGTTACACTTGCTACAAACTACTGCTATCACTGTTACTATTACCATTGCTGCTGTCACTATTATCAAAACTATCAAACTACTTTGCTACAAATAATTAATCTCCGGGTGTGGTTCAATTGACAACTTAGCTGCTAATATCTTCAAATATTCTTTGGCTCCCCTTGTGTCCGATCTATAAATTTGGATTGAATACTCTACCCTCGAATACTGTTGCGATCCCCTATACTTGTGGGTCATCAGTGGCCATGTTCAAGCACTTTTGGCCGTTGCCGTGGGGTCCCATCTTTGAGGTGTGCAATGGCTTCATGCGCGACATGGTAGATATTGCACGCCTCAATTTTGGCGTCTTATCGCTTATCCCCAAAGTGATAGGAGCCGACAACATTCGTCAATTTAGGCCGATTGCATCGATTAACACCCCGTTTAAGATTTGTTCCAAAGCGTGTAATATCCGCCTTGTCCCTATCATGCACCGAACGGTTAGCCGCACCCAATCTGCCTTTATCTGTGGTTGCAACATTCTCGAGGGCCCTCTTGCCCTCCAAGAGATCATCCATGAGCTCAAACGCACTAGGGAACCAGCCATATTGCTAAAACTAGATTTCGAAAAGGCGTACGATCGTGTCAATTGGGACTTTCTGTGCTAGGTGCTGCTATGAGGATTGGGGCAAAATTGATAGATATGTACTTGACAACTGTCCAGAAGTAGAGAAGTACTTGGAGTAAGTTTCAATCACCTAACCAAGTCGTACTGCCAGGTTTGCTAATGATTATATCTTAACTAAGTTCATGACTAGTTTACTTCTTTCCCACCGGCTTCACAAGGAAGAATTAAAGAAAACGAGTGTGCGAAACTTGGAGTAGAAGCACAAGGCGGATTTCGTTGACTGGTTTGCGGGTCATGTAAGGAAGTTAAGAAATGTGCCCAAAGATATTAAATTGCTATCAAAAGGGCCACACATGCGTGTACATCTGTCGGATGCATGCACAGTAAATGGTGTTAGGTTCTATACCATTGATTATGAAAATGACCGAAGGACTCAAAATTCGGGTGTCATGATGAAGGTAGGTGTTGAAAACTCTAAAGAAGAGAGGGAACTATACGAGTTGCTGAAGCAAGTTCTTAAGAAACTATTAGCACGAGCACTAACCCTAATCGGATTATTAGCAGAAATTAAAAATTAAAAAGGAACATTCTGTAGCAAAAATTAAAAATCCACAAACTAGTGGCAATGCACGAAGTTGTGACGCCCGAATAATTAAGCTACAGTAATCCCTCGTTAATGATGCCATGTCATCACATTATTGTTGCTAATCCTTGCTTGATCCAAATTTTAGTTCAAACTCAAATTCAAATTAAAGCCCAAAATTCACATTTCTCAAACATACAAAATAAAATGTTTAAAGTGTGGCAAATATTCCATAACTAATTATGGTGGTGAACTAACATTTTTTTATAAAGTGGTTCAATGCCCTATAGTAATTAAGACCGTGCTTAAACAATTATATAAATGCCTTTTATAATTTCTAAAGTATCAAATTATTTTATTTTGAGTACCAAACTTTTGTGGCAGAGGTATAAATATTAGTACTAATTTAGAAAGTACTTTTGTATATTAACTAAGCTAAAACTATTGTGTAAATTTAAATAAAACTGTAAAAAGAAAATAAACTAAAAGAAAAACAAAACGAAATATAAAATCAACAGAGAGACCACCCCTTTTCCTACTGGACCTTTGGCCCTTTTAGCAAAACAGGTCCAGCCCACCCCTGCCATCCCCAACCTCCTGCTACAGGGAGGCGGGGGGGTCGTGGCACCCATCGACAGGCCATAGCCGCACCGTGCCTTGCATGGAGGCCATCCACAGCCTCCCCCCCTTGCCTGCAAAGGACCCGCCTCCCTCTGGTTGGAAACCCTAGGACACTTTCCCCCTCGCCTCTCGCCCTCTCGCTCGATCTCGAGCTCGTCCGCCACTGACATCGCCGCGCCACCGCCGTTGTCGCCCACCGCATCCACCCCGAGCCACGCCAAGGCGACCAGGGGCTCCACCACGGTCGTCTCCGTCGCCTGAGTCCGCCCACTGGATCCCAACGCCTCCGCATCAAGCTCCTTGACGCCGTCTTCAGCCCCTGCATCGCCGGATCCATCGCCTTCTTCAAACTTCGGTCGGCGGAAAACTTCGCCGATTCCTACGCCGACACTGCACCCCTGCACCTCCTCGAGCGGCTCTTCGTCAACGATGTGAGCAGGCGCCCATAACCCCTCTGTTTCCTCATTGAATTCGTGCCCGTAGCCTAGCTTCCCGTCGCGCCTGAGGCTCGTCGTCACCATTGCCGTAGCTGCCACCGATGCTCCTACTCCGATGCTCCTGCTAGTTGCCGTTGTTGTTGCTCTGCTGCCGACCGAGCCTCTCGCCGCGAGTCCCTGTCTGCTGCTGCTCCGCCTCTGCTCGACCGCGCCATGCGCCCAGCCCGCGCCCTTCCTCTGTTGCTCGCTCGCTGTGCCGCTGCGCCCTGCCTACTACGCGGCTTCTGCTGCCGCTGCTAGCTGCTGCCCGCGCTGCTGCGGCTTGCTGCTGTCGCCGGCAGCTGCTCGCCTGGCCGCGCCCCCGCGCACGCCCACGCGCGCGTGCCCGCACCCACTGCCGCCCGACGCCTGCCCGCAACCGCCGCGCCCGCAAGCACCCGGCCTCTGCTACTCTGTTGCCGTTGTAATGCTGCTAGTTACTGTAGCTGATGCGAGCTAGCTTTTCTAATTCTACACTGTTTAACCCTCTGAACAGCCCCTAAATATCGACTAAATGACTTTTAACAGGAGCAAAAATATTATGGGAAGGTAGTACACTTGACAAGGCTCAAATGTTTCCATTGGACCTAATCCGTTAGATGCCTGGATTAAATCATACGAAAATCACAAAGTCTAATGTTCTGTTAATAGAAAAGCTGAAAACGACTTTAATTTCATAGCTACTTTAGAGCTGTTGATGATCAAGCAAATGCACTCTAACAGAGATGCAAGTGCTACTATCTTGTAGATCACAGAAAAATGCTCAAAATTGGTATAAAGCACAAAAACATAGGATGTACAGAACAATAGTTGTAGCGTTTTGAAAACAGCAAAGTGATGTTTAAAACTGACGAAATCTCAGATTTAGTAGAATTTTAGGGATTTTTAGGATATTGCTTAAAGCTTTGAAAATTAATAGAAAATAATCCGTAGCTCGAATGAAAAAGTTTTATACATGAAAGTTGCTCAGAACGACGAGACAAATCCGGATACGCAGCCCGTTTGTCCGCCACACACCCCTAACATATCAAACTCGCAACTCTCCCCCTCCGGTTCATCTGTCCGAAAACGCGAAACACCGGGATACTTTCCCGGATGTTCTCCCCCTTTGCCGGTATCACCTACTATCGCGTTAGGGCACATCTAGCACCGCGTTTGTCATGTTATGCTTTGTGATGCTTTGACTGCTCTGTTATTTATTGTGTTCCCCCTCCGTTACTTCTTTCCGGTAGACCCTGAGACCGATGTCCGTACCCCTGTGATCGACTACATCGACGATGAACCTTTCTTACCAGAGCAACCAGGCAAGCCC
>NC_041382.1:156114239-156128180 GCF_002162155.2 Triticum dicoccoides | reverse complement strand
TACTCTCCTCTATACTGCTTGCATTAGAGTAGTGTAGCATGTTATTGCTTTCCGTTAATCCTATCCTGATGCATAGCCTGTCATTGTTGCTACAACTATTGTTACCTTTACCTGCAATCCTAATGCTTAGTATAGGATGCTAGTTTATCATCAGTGGCCATACTTTCTTGTCCGTCTGCCATGCTATACTATCGGGCCGTGATCATTTGGGAGTTGATCACGGGTATATACTTATACATAATATATGATACTTGTGGTGATTAAAGACGGGTCGGCTCGTAGGAGTACCCGCGAGTGATTCCGATGTTGGGGGCTGAAGGG
The DNA here is from genome assembly GCF_002162155.2 of Triticum dicoccoides. Lineage (NCBI taxonomy): Eukaryota > Viridiplantae > Streptophyta > Magnoliopsida > Poales > Poaceae > Triticum > Triticum dicoccoides. The sequence continues at coordinate 156,127,859 of NC_041382.1, read as the reverse complement.
GCAGGTGGCTCCATCCCGGTAGAGGTGGGCCTGAGTTCCCGAAGGCCCCGACGGTTACTTTGTGGCGGAGCGCAGGGGAGGTTGAGACCACCTAGGAGAGAGGTGGGCCTGGCCCTGGTTGGTGTCCGTGGTTATTTAAGAATAACACGCTTAACGAGATCTTAGTATTTGATCTGAGTCTGGCTACTGGCCTATACGCACTAACCATCTACGCGGGGACAGTTATGGGCACTCGACGTCATGGTATCAGCTAAAGCCTTCGTGACGTCAGCGACTGAGCGGCGCGCGCCGGTTGGACCGCGTAATGCAACTTCCTTTGTAATGGAGGTTGCTAGGTCCGCTCTCCGGCCGCGTTCGCAACATGCAGGTGTGCAAAGGGCGATGGGCCCAGACCCTTGCGCCATAGGATTTAGACCGGCATGCTGACCTCTCTGTTGTGCCTAGGTAGGGCTCCGACGTGTTGATCTTCCGAGGCCGGGCATGACCCAGAAAAGTGTGTCCGGACAAAAGGGATCGAGCGTGTTGGGAAATGTGGTGCACCCCTGCAGGGAAGTTAATCTATTCGAATAGCCGTGATCTTCGGTAACAGGACGACTTGGAGTTGTACCTTGACCTTATGACAACTAGAACCGGATAATTAATAAAACACACCCTTCCAAGTGCCAGATACAACCGGTGGTCGCTCTCTCACAGGGCGATGAGGGGAGGATCATCGGTTAGGATTATGCTATGTGATGCTACTTGGTGATCTTACCATCTACTCTCTTCTCCTGCTGCAAGATGGAGGTTACCAGAAGCGTAGTCTTCGAAAGGACTAGCTATCCCCCTCTTATTCCGGCATTCTGCAGTTCAGTCCATATATGATACTCCTTTTCCATTTGATACCAATGCATACATTTGTAGTGTAGCTCCTTGCTTGTGAGTAATTTGGATGAGTACTCACGGTTGCTTTGCTCCCTCTTTTCCCTCTTTCTATACCCGATTGTTGCGACCAGATGTTGGAGCCCAGGAGCCAGGCGCCACCGTCGGCGACGACTACTACTACTCGGGAGGTGCCTACTACTACGTGCAGCCCGCTGACGACGACCAGGAGTAGTTTAGGAGGATCCCAGGCAGGAGGCCTGCGCCTCTTTCGATCTGTATCCCAGTTTGTGCTAGCCTTCTTAAGGCAAACTTGTTTAACTTATGTCTGTACTCAGATATTGTTGCTTCCGCTGACTCGTCTATGATCGAGCTCTTGTATTCGAGCCCTCAAGGCCCCTGGCTTGTAAAATGATGCTTGTATGACTTATTTTATTTGTAGAGTTGTGTTGTGATATCTTCCCGTGAGTCCCTGATCTTGATCGTACACGTTTGCGTGTATGATTAGTGTATGATTAAATCGGGGGCGTCACAAAAGTGGACATACCTTTGATTTGGAGATGGGGAGCTCCAGCCAAGGGCGCAATTTTGCCATTCTAAAGCCTATACTCCAGCCGACTGATTCAATCGATGGGGATGCAGCCGAGTCAATTGATGGGGAAGCCTGGCGACTAACAAAACACCACAGCGTCGCCATGGGGGGTCGCATCGATGGTGTGGAATAGGGGTAGCCATGCTTCTCGGCGTGGAGGATCAAAGGAGGAACCTTGGGGCGAAAGCTGGCTGGTGCGGTCCATCGATGCGAGGGGGATCGAGCTGGAGGTGCGATGCGGATCAAGCTGGTTGGTGAGGTGGAAGTGCGAGGTCGCATAGGTGGCCGGTGAGGCCGCGTCACAAAGTGGGTGTTGTTGGCTGGTGGAGTGGCGATGCGATAGCGGCGGAATAGTGGATCTGGTGAGCGCGAGCTGGCGGCGGGGCAAGCGAGTTGGGAAGAAGAGCTCCGGCAAGGCGGGCAATTATTGCACCAAGGGGTCGTGAGAGATTAGGGGAGGGGATTGTGCGCGGGGTCTATGCTGCTCATGGTATTCTTCCTCTTTTTTTCTTTCAATACGAGACGAAATCTCAAGCGTCAAGTTTATAACTATTTGACGGGCTTTGAGGGGTCTGGCGCCGACGTCCCTTCAGACTACAAATATGAAGCATTTACCTTAACTGAAACTGGGGACCTATGTGTCAATGGGAATGTCCGGGCGAAGGCATATCTGACATTAGTATTATGTGTTAAACGACGCACGGTGCTAGTATATTAGTTATTATTGGCGTGCTCTTTACACATCACTGGTAAGTTTTACTAGTGGTGTGCCATGAACATGCTACTATAACAAGTTACTAGTGGTGGCGTGATACTAGTGACGTGCCGTCTACACACCATTAATGACGATTTTGGCAGCCGCTAGTAGCCTTTTCCAGTATTAGTGAATTATATTCCTTCATTAGATGTGTAAATCCCATCTTGACCAACCACGTGTCACAACATGTTTCACGACTAACTAGAAAGCTACATTTATAACTACTCAATTACAAAGTAGTGTTTGATAGACACCAAGTAAGTTGATTCGCATCCTGAGTACATTCGAAGCCTCAAGTCGGGTTTGTCCAACTTGATTATTCCCATCTTCAAATCCATACTAGTATCGGTTTGGTATCTCTATGTTAATGACTTGTGAAATATAGTCATCGACCGAATCATATACTATTCAAAGAATGTGTGTCCACATAACCTTATTAATCAGGGACCATCAGAACAACCATCATACAATATCCAGTATCATAAACAAGCCACATACTTATTAATACATATCAATGATGATGTTCAACGATAATACAAACAACTCACGAATACATAACGAAATAACATAACCGCATGATTGTCTCTAGAACATATTTTCAACAATAGACACAAAAAAGAGAGGAATTAAATAAAGAATAAGAAAAAGGATGGATAGCTGGCTAGCTAGATGCTTACGTCATGTCAACTTGCAACCACAACAACCCTCCTGAAAACACGAGCATTGGCATATACAGTACAAACCATTGCCGGGAGGGAAGGAAAAAAAATCGACATGATGGAACTACGCTCCCAAAAATTAAGGGACCATTGATCATCGATGGATCGGTCTCACTAATTAACAATGATCAACGGCGGAATTAATTAATCGAATTAGGATTTCTTCTACCAAATCTTGGCCCTGCCGCCACCGTTGTGCTTCTTGGAGGTGGCCCGGAAGTCGGCGAGGATCTGCTCAAGGCAGGCCACGGAGCACGGCAGCACGATGGGGCGGTCGCCAGGTTTGCCAAACTCCTCCTCGGCCATGTTGAGGAGCTCCCGGAAGGTGTCGCTGGTGAGGCAGCCGATGGGAACGAAGAACCGGCTGCCGTCCCGGGTGTAGGCCGCGAAATGGCCCCGCGGGCACGACGCCACCGTGGCCGCTGCACCAGCGGCGGCGGTAGGGGACGTGACCTTGCTGCTAGCACTGCCGTGCCATTTCTTGGAGATCTCCATTAGCCTCACCATGATCGATCGATAGATAGATGTGTGCCTGTGTTTGTGTGTTGTGTTTCCTGCATTTGCCTTGTGGCTTGAGATGTGAAGGTAGCGGGAGCTCAGGTGGGGTATAAATAGATGCTTAGTGAGGCGATTCGGGCTGCAGTGGGGCTCTGGCATTTGCATGGAGAGGATTGGGATGGATGGGAGAAGTTAATGAGAAAAATAAAGGAGGGGGCAGATGAGAACATAATTCATCATTGACTGTATTTGTGTGGCGTGTGATGTTGGAACTTTTGGAAGATTGGTATATATGTCAAATTATGATGACAAAAATAGTAAAAGGGCAATGTTTCATCAAGCAATTAAGGAAATGTACAACAAATTTTTGTGTATCACTCCATATATCATATTTGCAGTTTCACACACTTATCAATATGGCTAAATAAGTGACTCAACTTTGTATTAATTTTAGCAGAAAATTAGTATAAACTTGAGTCACTTATTTTGAAACGGAGGGAGTACTGTCTGGGTGTGTATTGTCAAGCTAGTTACTAGATGATACATCATAAACTTATCTAACATAAACATTTAATGCTTAGTATACCGCAGCTGGTACGGTGAACGCATAAACACCCTCCGTTTCTAAATATAAGTTCTTTTAAAGATTTCAGTATAAAACTACATTTGGATATATATAGAGCATAGGTTCATTCATTCGGATGTACTCTATAGTTTATAGCGGAATCTCTATTTAAGGGAGAAGTACGTGTATTCAACCTGTCACAAGTTATTGTGCACGTACATACGTAGTGCAGTTTACTGTATTTCATCTTCCTCAATGTACAGTAAGCCTGCAGAGTACGTACGTCCGGTGCATGGGATATTTTTGGGCCCGAAACCTGGTCTCCCTTGCTTGTGATATATCCATATTTGGTATACAGATAATCTAAAAATGAAATCAACATATAATAATCAATAGTATACATGTGGTCATACAGGCAGGGGAGGACAGTAGGGCCGTGTGCTTCGCTAGCAAAACCTGGGTCATCTTCCCTTCAAAAAAAAAAAACCTGGGTCATCTTGGACCACAAATGTTTTTAGGACAATTGTCGCGCCAAGGCAGCACATACAATCAAAACTCCAGATTCCGGGTACGTACGGCAGCACGGTGCATTTATCCATAGATACTAGTATGATATGTCCCAGTGCTCCCACCATTTCACAATATATGGCATAATATTTTTTTTGCAAAGGCATAATTTTTTTTAAGTCAAACATGTCTATATTTAGCCAAGTTTATAGGATGAACTATTGGCATCTAAAATACGACTATTAAATAAATATAATGTTAAGAGAAGAATATACTTCATGATGAATCTATTGACACTAATTTTGTATTGTCAGTGTTGATTTTTTGAAATCTTAGTGAAATATATACATGTTTAAATCTTAGAAAGATAATGTGTACTAGTACATTGTCAAATAGAGGGAGTATAACTACATGTCTGCATGCACGTAGAAAACTATACAGAGAACTTGTAGGTACATCGGTCGGATCTAGATAGGACCGGCAGCAGCGGCTGAGACACAGCCCACGGGCCGGTGGACGACACACATCTTTTCGGTCCTAGCATGCATTATGGCCGCCTGCCAGCTAGGGACAAATGCTAGAGACCGTCGGGACGACATAATATGCAGCATGACTAGTAAGCAATGCTAACTGCTAAGCTGAATGATCAATGTCGTCCAATACCATATTTTCACCGTCCAGTGTACGTTTGTACATCATCTCTTTTTTACTTGTACGTCTGCATATCTTGGCTGTGGACGTTGAACCATTTTATACAAAAGCATGTAGCATGTACATGCATGAAGATGCCATACATGCATCCATCATGCATGTGAGAGTTTATGTCTGTATATGTATACATTCCATCTATTTTACAACCGGCTGTAGAATAGTTATTCTACAACAAGTTTCTACTGTTTTCACTATTGTATAAAATGCCTTTTTTTGAAGTATTTGTGGGACTGACGCAAATCATATACTCCTGGAAAGACATCAATTAGGTTTAGCCTTTTCATTCAGTATAATTTATAAGATTTGTGACGGTTTAGGGGCGGTTTAAAAAATGGCGCGATAACCGTTGTCGGAATGATAAACAATACACCGTTGAAAATATATGCATGCAGAGGCCAACTGGTAGGGCATGCATGGTGCACGAAGAAGAGGATCCCAAGCAGACAGAATGGCTCCACTATGCATGGATCTATGCACGGATGGCCCTGGAGGCGCTGGCTATCTTTCTCAAAGTTCCGGCAGCGTCATGTGCTGCACATTCGCAGCCACAGGTTGCTGCATCGGCCATGTGGCGCCCGCGTGCGCATGGACCCCGATTATCTGGCTGTTCGCTTGCATGCAAAGCTCGACCACCACCTCAGTGGCCTACATGGATAAGCATCGCCCTCCTGTCCCTCGTACCTATATCGATTGACTCAAACATTTACCAACGTTATACTTTCCACCCTAAGAGCATGTACAGTCGTGATGGGCTAATTCGGCCCCTCAAACGCCTGTGGACATGTTCAGGCGCGTCCGTAAGCATACCTCATATTTCGCTCTTCACATCCGCATATCTTATATCTGGCACCCTATATCCATACTATACATGCAACATGAGCTACTCTGCATGATCAAAGAACGGGCAACAAAATCGGTTGCAAACGGACATCAAACGAGCTTGCCATCATCCTAGAGATCATCTGAGTTTGTTGTCGGACAAGTTCTTAAACATTAACAACTAAAAACGATATAAACATAAGAGGAAGTGCGAGATCACCACTTCCACCGCGGGCCTTTGCCCTTTCGGTCGCCGGTGCAGCTGTAGGCGTCCGCGGCTGGTGGAGGATCTTGGTCGTCATCGTAGGAGGTGTAGCTGCCATCGTCGGATTCTGAGGAGGTCAGGACAATCAACCCCTTCATCCAGCGGACGGCCTTGTCCTACTTCCGCTTCAGCTTGGCGAGCCGAGCCACCTTCGCCGCTGCCTCCTTCGCCTCCCGCTCCGACTTCTCTATGGCTAGTCGGAGGGCCGTTGCGTTCTTCCGCCGGAGGCGGCGAGTGTCCGTCTCCGCCATCCTGAGCGATCGACGGCAGACCCATGCGAGGAGCCGCTCGTCCTCGTTGGGCTCCGCTGGCATCAGGCGGCGACGGCGCACAGACTGCACCGCCGCTTCCCTCTCCCTTGCCCGCTGCCTCTCACCACGGGCAGCGCGCCTCTGATTCCGGAGTGCATGTGCAGGCCGGCAGCACAGGGACTAGCACTCACCGTTACCCGCGTGGAGGAGCGGCCGGTGGGGGAAGGAGACGATGCGTGGGCGGTGCGGACTGCGCTGTCCTGCCGGAGCTGAGGGCGGACCGGGAGGGTCCAGCTCCGGCGTCCGCGCTGCGCCAGCGCAGGAGTTGCAACGACACTGCAGATCCAGAGCTGCTCCCAGTATCCACCTTGGACCGCTCCAAGGCAATGCGGAGGGCCAACTCCTCATCGTAGCCGAGGTCAGAGCCAGAGTCGCTGCCAGAGCTCAACATTTTGCCGGATTTGATCGAAATCGGTGCAGGGAGAGGAAAGGATGGAGTGAGAGAGGAGAGTGTGAGTGAGCTAGGGTTCAAAGTGATAAGTTGGATGGGGTTTTTTGTGGGACAGTCGTGGGGTCGGTGGTGGGCCGGGCATGTTAGGCGGACCCGTCTGGGCGTGCTCGGGTCGTCCCATATCTGCCCTGGATTTGGGTTGGATATGAGGGGTGCCGGTCAGCTGAGACGTTCCAGGCCCGTTTGTGGCACCCGATTGGGTCGATTTTTTGTGACTGATCAGCCCGCTCGGGCGTTTGAGACGGATTTGGGGCACTCGACTGTAGATGCTCTAAGTCCAACTCCAACCAATCTTTTAAAAATAGAGGAGCAATCGGCGAAGTAAACTTTAGTGGAGGATTTTTACTACTCAAAGTTTTGATCGGACCTAGCTGAACTCCTAAATTTAATGGAGTAATTAAAAATAAAATCCTCATAAGTTCAACATAGATTTGATTTAAACAACCGAAATTCAACACATAATGTACATAATCATTCGATTTAAACCTAAACATGAACTTGAAATTAAAACTTAACATGATTTTAAACTTAAACTAAACATGAATTTAAACTAAAACTAAACACCATTCCCTTAGAGGGCGAGCCGATCTTCCCGCGAGATTCCACCACCCATGGGGTCCGACCCTGTGCCGTCATCGCCGGAGTTGGGGAAGATGCGTCGTCATACTTCACTGTTGAACTCCTCCTCGTCCTTGTTGCCATCATCGCCGTTGTGCTCCTCGTTGTTGGAGAGGACGATGACTTCCCCCTCGACCGTGATTCGAGAAGATCGTCCGTTCCGCCTCCATAAGCTCAGGGTACTGGCGGCGGAGGTCCATCATGTACTCCTCGTAGGCGGCCTCCGCCGTGATGCGCTTCCTCACCTCCTGGTCCTCCCTAGCCATCATCGCACTCACCACCCCCGGCGGCGGCGAGTCGACATCAACGGGCAGCGTCCCCCACGGGAAGTTGAGGCGTGCCATCGTGCCGCGCAACTGGACCTGCCACTGGTCGTACTCAAGGGCTATAAATAGCTGCCCACACAACCAGTAGTTGGTTGGCTGCTCCAAGAGAGACTGACAAGTGTCATATTTGAGAGCAACCCATCCTTTGATAAACTTGAAAACCCAAGTGAGGAAAAAGCCAACCAAAGCCAAAGTGATTAAGCATCACTGAAGAGATTATCCTCTGTGATCGGATGCCTGTTACCTTTAAAGACTGTCATTCTTCCAGATGATTAGGCGTCAAGTTCTGAGCACCCATGAAGAATTTGTGGAGTGCCATAGAACTAGTATGTGAAGGTTCTGGAAGTCTACCTTAAAGACTCGCCATGAGTGATTGGGCAAGGTGTAAGTGACCTTAGCTCAAGGGGAATATGGTGAGGACTAAGTGTTTTCTAAATTGAATCTCAAGCCGCCCCAACCAGACATACAATTGATATAGCAACTGAAACTGGTCTAACAAATCACCATGTCATCACCGCGCCATCTTGGTTTCAAATTCCTCAACCCTTTTACTTTCAGTACTTCTACACTTGAATAATTTGTGTTCTGCATTCTAAAGACTTTGAACTGAAGACTTTCATCATCATGCCTTTCATTTCTTCAGTTCATCTTGTTTATGCTTACATGTATGTATGACTGCATGTTCTTCATCTGTAACTATCGTGTATGCTTGTTTTGCTTTCCTGTGATGATTTAGCTTCCCGCCTATTTCTATTTCGTCACACTAATTTTCGTCAAAATCTCCCGACTTTGATGAATTTGTAAAAATCTCCCATCACTACTAGGAAAAGGGCTATAGATAAAATTGACACTAATGGCGCACCATGTGGTGATGCGCCATTAGTGTGGAAGACACTAATGGCGCACTAGGCACAAGGTGCGCCACAAGTAACATTTTTTTTCATTTTTCCAAACATACTAATGGCGCATCCTGGCAAAGTACGCCATTAGTAGTTCTAACTAGTAATGGCGCACCAGCCATGGAGTGCGCCGTTAGTAGTTCTAACTAGTAAGGTGCGACACAAGTAACAATTTTTTTTTTCATTTTTCCAAACATACTAATGGCGCATCCTGGCAAAGTGCGTCATTAGTAGTTCTAACTAGTAACGGCGCACCGGCCATGGAGTGCGTCACTATTGTATTTTTTTATTCTTTTTTTTGCAAAACTACTAATGGCGCATCGTTACAAAGTGCGCCATTACTAGTTTAAACTAGTAATGACGCACTATGCCACGGTGCACCATTAGTATATATATATATATATATTTTTTACTTTTTTGCAAAACTACTAATGGCGCACGGCCAGGAGGTGCGCCATTAGTATGTTGGGTTACTAATGGCGCATGGCTGTGTGGTGCGCCATTAGTAACCTGGGACCAACTAGATATTTTGGACAACCACACCTACACACTCACTTTCCCCACTTCATTCCCTCCACCTCCTTCTCCAAGCTTGTCGGCTGCCTCCTCCTCCTCACCTCATTTGCACCATAGATTCATCAAAATTAAGTGGTGAAATTACCTTTTTTTGATAGGTAAGTAAGGGGAAAGCTATCTTCATGTTGTAGATCTACTTTTTTTCTCCCTAGCTCGCTCCAACAACGTGCACATGCACTTTTTGTGGCCTAGCTAGATCTATGTATGTTTGTGGTGTTGCATATATGTTTGTGTTTGCAGGTACCGGTATTTGAAATGCGATAGTTGCCAATATTTTGCCGGAATGTTGATTCATTTCCTTTTCGGCGAGAATTTTGGCACTATGCATTCTTTTTGGTCCTATTTTTAGGGAAAGTCATGCCAAATTTTTTCTTGGTTCTAAAATATCGTTTTGCTCTACCCCGCAGGCGACCATGGTCCGCACGATGACCGAAGGCATCGTGAATAGGTTTTTGAGCTCCACGAAGGCCGAGATGCTTCAAAAGAACGAGACGGAGATAAGATGTCCGTGTCGAAGATGCAAGCTGAAGAGCCTTATTGCGGACCCGGATTTCGGGCAGGTGCGGGACCACCTGCTCTTGAATGGTTTCATGGATGGCTATCAGTGGCAACGTGATGAAGATGACTATGAAGTCGTCCATGGGGGCCGGGCAAGAAATGAGGAAGGGCAGCAAGACAACCACCGCGACTCGGGCGGGAGAGAAGACGAAGAATCTCCAGGACATGATCACGACGGTGATGCTGTACACAGTCATCATGTAGAAGATGCCGGACATGATGATGAGGAAGATGCCGGAGCAGACGAAGGGCATGATCATGAAGATGAAGATGCCGGCGGAGCAGACAACGATGGACCATCGATGGGCTGGGTGCAGGACCCTCATATTCAAGAGCTGCTTCTCAAGTAGATGGATAACGCAAGAGCTGCCGCCCGAGAGAAAGCCAAGCTGGATCAACTGGAGATAGACGCGGTTACTCCATTGTATGAAGGATGCAGACCCGAGGATACCCGCCTGAAAGTAACGCTCATGGCTCTAGAGATGAAGGTAAAACACAAAATGACCGACGCATGCTTCGAGGAGAACATGTCATTCTGGCACGAACGTCTTCCCAAGGGGAACAAGTGCCCGACCAGTTTCGAGGAGGCGAAGAAAGTCGTGTGTCCTCTGGATTTACCGCACGTGAAATACCATGTGTGCATGAACAATTGCATCATTTATCGGGACGAGCACGCGGAGTCTACCATATGTCCGGTGTGCGGCGTCACCCGATACAAGAAGAGGGAGAAAGCTCCTCGAAAAGTGGTGTGGTACTTTCCGATCACTCCTCGTCTGCAGCGGTATTCCGCGGACCCTAAGGTAGCAAAGCTCCTGCATTGGCACGCGAATAGGGAGGAGAAGAAGCGAGAAGATGATGCAAATGACCCGGAGATAAATAAAAAAAGACAAGATGCTGAGTCACCCTAAGGATGGGAGCCAGTGGCAAGCATTGAACTTTGAACACCCAGAATTTGGGAAGGATCCAAGGAACATCGTGCTGGGCGCGAGCACCGATGGAGTCAATCCGTTTGGCAGCCAGAGAAGCACACATAGCACCTGGCCTGTGTTTTTGTGGATGTACAACCTCCCCCCTGGTTGTGCATGAAGAGGAAGTACATTCACATGAGTATGCTAATTGAAGGGCCAAAACAACTAGGGGATGGCATCAATCTGTATCTAGGGCTGCTGAAAGAGGAGCTAGACACACTATGGAAAACGCAGCCAATACGTGGGACGCCGCAGAGAAAGAATATTTCCCTATAAGAGCCGCACTGCTCACGATGGTGCACGACTATCTCGGTTACGGATATCTCGCGGGGCAGGTGGTCCACGGATTTTCTGGATGCGTCAGGTGCATGGATGACACAATGTATCGCCAGCTAGATAGAGATACCGGGTCTTCGAAAACCGTGTTCATGGGACATCGAAGGTGGCTTCGCGACGAAGACCCGTGGAGGAAACACAAGGATCTGTTCGATGGTGAAACCAAACCCCGAAGACGCCCGCGTACGAGGAGCAGTGAGGAAATAGATGGGCTGTTGAAAAATTGGAAAGATTGCCCACTGCCGGGAAAGAAGCAAAAGGCGCCAGAGCCGGGAAAGAAGCGAAAGGCGCCAGAGCCGCTGCTGAAGGTATGGAAAACAAGGTCTGTTTTCTGGGACTTGCCGTACTGGAAGATCCACCGTGTGCCTCACAGCCTTGATGCCATGCATATCACGAAGAACGTGTGCGAGAGTCTGCTTGGTACCCTGCTCAACATGCCAGAGAGGACCAAAGATGGACTGAAAGCAAGGGCAGACTTGAAATCAATGGGCATCAGGCAGGAGCTTCACGCTAATGATGATGATGATGATGATGATGATGAGGCGAAGCAGGACACAGAAAGTCGTCGCAAAGGCAAAAAGGCCAAGAAGACGGGAAATGACTACCCTCCCGCGTGCTTCACTCTAAGTCAGGAGGAGATCGAGCAGTTTTTCACCTGCCTCGTAGGAGTAAAACTTCCTTACAGTTACGCGGGGAAGATAAGCAGATACCTAGACCCAGCGAAGCAGAAGTTCAGCGGGATGAAGTCTCACGACTGTCACGTGCTGATGACGCAAATACTTCCAGTTGCAATCCGTGGGATCATGGACGTGCACGTCCGTGAAATGCTATTTGGCCTATGTAACTTTTCTAACGTCATCTCTCGGAAGTTGGTTGGCGTGAGGTAACTCAGAAGGCTACAGGAAGAGATCATGGTGATACTATGCGAGCTTGAGATGTACTTCCCGCCCGCATTCTTCGACGTTATGGTGCATCTGCTGGTCCATATCGTGGAGGATATCATCCAACTCGGGCCGACGTTCCTGCACAGCATGATGCCGTTCAAAAGGATGAATGGTGTCATCAAAGGATACGTTCTCAACATGTCACGTCCAGAGGGAAGCATAGCTAGGGGCTTTCTGACCGAAGAGTGCATCTCCTACTGCATGAATTATCTAGGCATCGAGAACCCGTTGATCTGCCCGTCAACAGGCACCTCGGCTGGCTCGCTGGATGGGGTCACCGTGAGGGTCGCCGCGAAATGCATGTCGACTTCGAGGGTCGACTCGCCGACTTTGAAAGAGCAAACCTAGTCGCGCTACAACACATAGACGTGGTCGATCCTTGGGTGGTAGAGCAGAAAACCTTTATTGAGAAGACGTACAATGACCTAGGCCAACAGAGGACGGACGGAGATATAATCAAAGAGCACAACTCATGTTTCACGCGTTGGTTCAAGCAGAAGCTTCTGTCGTACCCTTTACATGAGGATTCTTCCGCGGAAGAACAACTCATATTCGCCTTGTCATAGGGCGCCGAGCACAACCTGATGACCTATGAGGCGTATGATATCAACGGCTACACATTCTACACCGAGGACAAGGACATGAAGAGCGATGGTTATCAGAACTCCGGGGTAACGATGGAATCCTGCAACGACAAGGAAAAATACTACGGAAGGATCAAGGAGATCTGGGAGCTGAGCTACGCTGGAGAGAAGGTCCCGATGTTCCGTGTCAGATGGGCCAAGAGCGTCCTAAAAGAAGACCGGTATTTCACCACCATGGTTATACCCGAAGCCAAATCCAGGACCGCGGGCGCAAACGTCACCGCGAAAAATGAGCCATGGGTACTGGCTTCCCAAGTGGACCAATGCTTCTTCATTACCGACCCGTCAAAGCCCAGTCGTGTTGTCGTGAGGAGAGGCAAAAGGAAGATCATCGGAATGGATGGAGTAGCCAATGAGCAAGACTTCGACAAGTACGGCGACCTGAAGATCGAACATGACGACGACGATGAAGTAGCAGCATACACCACAAGAAGAAGCAGGACCACCCTACCTAAAGGACGTCCGTTCCACAGAAGAACTCCATTTGCGAAAAAGAAGGGCAAGAAGATTGTGAATAGATAGCTAGCTAAGATCGATTGTATTTAAATCGTAGCCTTCATTTCTCGATTGTATTTCATGGGCACTTTAATTTTGAGCTCATGAATATTTTTAAATTTCATGGACACTCGATCTCGATCCCCCTCCATCTCGATTGCTATCCCACCTCGCCAGATCCGGCCCCCCTCGCCACCGAG